>NC_090851.1:21438789-21623789 GCF_024217435.2 Syngnathus scovelli | reverse complement strand
TCACATGCTGTGGCCGACCGAGGGAACCGGCCGAGGCGAACACTTTTCGCGGTAGCGCCGTATGTATGCGCGCGGGCCAAACGTGGTCCCGTGACGTACCGGGCGCGGACGCCAACCCACGACCGGCCAGAGCGACCGAGAGGCGGACACACTTTCAAAAGAAGCATAGGTAGCTGGTCCGCGGGCCAAAGGGGGTTCCATAAGGTACCGGTCGCAGACGCAGACCCACGACCGGCCAGAGTGACTGAGAGGCGGACACACTTTCAAAAGAAGCCTGGGTACCTGGTCCAAGGGCCAAACGGGGCTCCATAAGGTACCGGGCGCGGACGCTTAGCCACGTCAGAGGAGAACCACCGAGAGGCGTGGACACCACGGCGAAAAAGCAATTGGCACTTGGAAAATATTCGCCAAAGTTGGCGGGACTTCCAGGGGAAGAGGCCGAATTTTAACTTGTTCAGGGCGACCGGAGGAACCAGCCGAGGCGGACACTTTACGGCGGAATAGCCGTTGGCACTTAGAAAATATTCGCCGAAGTTGTCCGGACCTCCAGGGGAAGAGGCCGAATTTTCGCTTGTTCTGGCCGACATTGGAAACCAGCCGAGGCGGACACTTTACGGCGGAACAGCCGTTGGCACGGGAAATATTCGCCAAACTTGGCTGGACTTCCAGGGGAAGAGGCCGAATTTTCGCTTGTTCAGGTCGACCGGATGAACCAGCCGAGGCGGACACTTTACGGCGGAAGAGCCGTCGGCACTTAGGAAATATTCGCCAAAGTCGGCCAGACTTCCAGGGGAAGAGGCCGAATTTTTACTTGTTCTGGCCGACATTGGGAACCAGCCGACACGGACACTTTACGGCGGAACAGCCGTTGGCACTTAGGAAATACTCGCCAAACTTGGCCGGACTTCCAGGGGAAGAGGCCGAATTTTCACTTGTTCTGGCCGACCGGGGGAACCAGCCGAGACGGACACTTTACGGCGGAACAGCCGTTGGCACTTAGGAAATATTTGCCAAACTTGGCCGGACTTCCAGGGGAAGAGGCCGAATTTTTACTTGTTTTGGCCGACCGGAGGAACCGGCCGACCCGGACACTTTACGGCAGAGCAGCCGTTGGCACTTAGAAAATATTTGCCAAACTTGGCCGGACTTCCAGGGGAAGAGGCCGAATTTTCACTTGTTCTGGCCGACATCAGGAACCAACCGAGTCAGGGACTTTACGGCGGAGCAGCCGTTGGCACTTAGAAAATATTTGCCTTAACTCGGCCGGACTTCCAGGTGAAGAGGCCGAATTTTAACTTGTTCTGGCCGACATCGGGGACCAACCGAGTCGGACTCTTTAAGGCGGAGCAGCCGTTGGCACTTCGGAAACATTTGCCTTAACTCGGCCGGACTTCCAGGGGAAGAGGCCGAATTTTCACTTGTTCTGGCCGACTTCGGGGACCAACCGAGTCGGACTCTTTAAGGCGGAGCAGCCGTTGGCACTTAGAAAATATTTGCCTTAACTCGGCCGGACTTCCAGGGGAAGAGGCCGAATTTTCACTTGTTCTGGCCGAGATCGGGAACCAGCCGAGTCGGACACTTTAAGGCGGAGCAGCCGTTGGCACTTAGGAAATATTCGCCAAACTTGGCCGGACTTCCAGGGGAAGAGGCCGAATTTTCACTTGTTCTGGCCGACATTGGAAACCAGCCGAGGCGGACACTTTACGGCGGAACAGCCGTTGGCACGGGAAATATTCGCCAAACTTGGCTGGAATTCCAGGGGAAGAGGCCGAATTTTCGCTTGTTCAGGTCGACCGGATGAACCAGCCGAGGCGGACACTTTACGGCGGAAGAGCCGTCGGCACTTAGGAAATATTCGCCAAAGTCGGCCAGACTTCCAGGGGAAGAGGCCGAATTTTTACTTGTTCTGGCCGACATTGGGAACCAGCCGACACGGACACTTTACGGCGGAACAGCCGTTGGCACTTAGGAAATACTCGCCAAACTCGGCCGGACTTCCAGGGGAAGAGGCCGAATTTTCACTTGTTCTGGCCGACCAGAGGAACCAGCTTAGGCGGACACTTTACGGCGGAGCAGCCGTTGGCACTTAGAAAATATTTGCCTTAACTCGGCCGGAATTCCAGGGGAAGAGGCCGAATTTTAACTTGTTCTGGCCGACATCGGGGACCAACCGAGTCGGACTCTTTAAGGCGGAGCAGCCGTTGGCACTTAGGAAATATTTGCCTTAACTCGGCCGGACTTCCAGGGGAAGAGGCCGAATTTTCACTTGTCCTGGCCGACATCGGGGACCAACCGAGTCGGACTCTTTAAGGCGGAGCAGCCGTTGGCACTTAGGAAATATTTGCCTTAACTCGGCCGGACTTCCAGGGGAAGAGGCCGAATTTTCACTTGTTCTGGCCGAGATCGGGAACCAGCCGAGTCGGACACTTTAAGGCGGAGCAGCCGTTGGCACTTAGGAAATATTCGCCAAACTTGGCCGGACTTCCAGGGGAAGAGGCCGAATTTTCACTTGTTCTGTCCGACATCGGGAACCATCCGAGTCGGACACTTTACGGCGGAGCAGCCGTTGGCACTTAGAAAATATTTGCCTTAACTCAGCCGGACTTCCAGGGGAAGAGGCCGAATTTTCACTTGTTCTGGCCGACCGGAGGAACCAGCTTAGGCGGACACTTTACGGCGGAGCAGCCGTAGGCACTTAGGACTCGCCAAACTTGGCCGGACTTCCAGGGGAAGAGGCCGAATTTTCACTTGTTCTGGCCGTCATCGGGAACCACCCGAGTCGGACACTTTAAGGCGGTTTAGCCGTTGGCACTTAGAAATTATTCAGACTTCCATCAAACACACATCGGCTTTTTGCCGTCGCTGTCCGGCAAGGGCACCGTGGTAGCTCGGACATTTCGTGTGACGGCTTCCGCTGGCACTTAGACAATTTTCAAAATAAAAATAAACAGTTCTGCACATACGAGCCGACTATATTTTGCGAAAGGGGGATAAAGGTAATGAATACACTAACTGGGGGGACCAACCTTAACCCTGGTACCTAAAAGCACATCCCTGGTACCTCAGAGATAACCCCTGGTACCTAAGAGCCTTTCCCTGGTACCTCAGAGAGGCCGAATTGTCACATTTTGTGTCCGACCAGAGGAACCGGCCGAGGCGGACACTTTACCGAGCAAGAGCCGATGGCACTTTGAAAATATTCGCAGAAGTTGGCCGGACTTCCAGAGCGAGAGGCCGAATTGTCACATTCTTTGGTCGACTAGGGGAACCGGCCGAGTCGGACACCTTACGGCGGAAGAGCCGATGGCACTTAGAAAATATTCGTTAAACTTGAACGGACCTCCAGGGGAAGAGGCCGAATTTTCGCTTGTTCAGGCCGACCGGAGGAACCGGCCGAGTCGTACACCTTACGGCGGAAGAGCCGATGGCACTTAGAAAATATTCGTTAAACTTGAACGGACCTCCAGGGGAAGAGGCCGAATTTTCGCTTGTTCAGGGCGACCGGAGGAACCGGCCGAGTCGGACACCTTACGGCGGAAGAGCCGATGGCACTTTGAAAATATTCAATAAACTTGAACGGACCTCCAGGGGAAGAGGCCGAATTTTCGCTTGTTCGGGCCGACCGGAGGAACCGGCCGAGTCGGATACCTTACGGCGGAAGAGCCGTTGGCACTTAGAAAATATTCGTTAAACTTGAACGGACCTCCAGGGGAAGAGGCCGAATTTTCGCTTGTTCGGGCCGACCGGAGGAACCGGCCGAGTCGGACACCTTACGGCGGAAGAGCCGTTGGCACTTAGAAAATATTCGTTAAACTTGAAAGGACCTCCAGGGGAAGAGGCCGAATTTTCGCTTGTTCAGGCCGACCGGAGGAACCGGCCGAGTCGGACACCTTACGGCGGAAGAGCCGTTGGCACTTAGAAAATATTCGTTAAACTTGAACGGACCTCCAGGGGAAGAGGCCGAATTTTCGCTTGTTCGGGCCGACCGGATGAACCGGCCGGGCCAGGCACTTTACTGCGGAACGGCCGTTGGCACTTAGAAAATATTCGCAAAAATGTTCCGGACCTCCAGGGGAAGAGGCCGAATTTTCGCTCTTTCGGGCCGACCGGAGGAACCAGCCGGGTCGGACACGTTACGGCGGAACAGCCATTGGCACTTAGAAAATATTCGCCAAAATGTTCCGGACCTCCAGGGGAAGAGGCCGAACTTTCGCTCGTTCGGGCCGACCGGAGGAACCGGCCGGGTCGGACACTTTACGGCGGAGCAGCCGTTGGCACTTAGAAAATATTCGCCAAAATGTTCCGGACCTCCAGGGGAAGAGGCCGAATTTTCGCTCTTTCGGGCCGACCGGAGGAACCAGCCGGGTCGGACACGTTACGGCGGAACAGCCGTTGGCACTTAGAAAATATTCGCCAAAACGTTCCGGACCTCCAGGGGAAGAGGCCGAATTTTCGCTCGTTCGGGCCGACCGGAGGAACCGGCCGGGTCGGACACGTTACGGCGGAACAGCCGTTGGCACTTAGAAAATATTCGCCAAAATGTTCCGGACCTCCAGGGGAAGAGGCCGAATTTTCGCTCTTTCGGGCCGACCGGAGGAACCGGCCGGGTCGGACACGTTACGGCGGAACAGCCGTTGGCACTTAGAAAATATTCGCAAAAATGTTCCAGACCTCCAGGGGAAGAGGCCGAATTTTCGCTCTTTCGGGCCGACCGGAGGAACCAGCCGGGTCGGACACGTTACGGCGGAATAGCCGTTGGCACTTAGAAAATATTCGCCAAAATGTTCCGGACCTCCAGGGGAAGAGGCCGAATTTTCGCTCTTTCGGGCCGACCGGAGGAACCGGCCGGGTCGGACACGTTACGGCGGAACAGACGTTGGCACTTAGAAAATATTCGCCAAAATGTTCCGGACCTCCAGGGGAAGAGGCCGAACTTTCGCTCGTTCGGGGCGACCGGAGGAACCGGCCGGGTCGGACACTTTACGGCGGAGCAGCCGTTGGCACTTAGAAAATATTCGCCAAAATGTTCCGGACCTCCAGGGGAAGAGGCCGAATTTTCGCTCTTTCGGGCCGACCGGAGGAACCGGCCGGGTCGGACACGTTACGGCGGAACAGCCGTTGGCACTTAGAAAATATTCGCCAAAATGTTCCAGACCTCCAGGGGAAGAGGCCGAATTTTCGCTCTTTCGGGCCGACCGGAGGAACCAGCCGGGTCGGACACGTTACGGCGGAATAGCCGTTGGCACTTAGAAAATATTCGCCAAAATGTTCCGGACCTCCAGGGGAAGAGGCCGAATTTTCGCTCTTTCGGGCCGACCGGAGGAACCGGCCGGGTCGGACACGTTACGGCGGAACAGACGTTGGCACTTAGAAAATATTCGCCAAAATGTTCCGGACCTCCAGGGGAAGAGGCCGAACTTTCGCTCGTTCGGGGCGACCGGAGGAACCGGCCGGGTCGGACACTTTACGGCGGAGCAGCCGTTGGCACTTAGAAAATATTCGCCAAAATGTTCCGGACCTCCAGGGGAAGAGGCCGAATTTTCGCTCTTTCGGGCCGACCGGAGGAACCAGCCGGGTCGGACACGTTACGGCGGAACAGCCGTTGGCACTTAGAAAATATTCGCCAAAGTCGTCCGGACCTCCAGGGGAAGAGGCCGAACTTTCGCTCGTTCGGGGCGACCGGAGGAACCGGCCGGGTCGGACACTTTACGGCGGAGCAGCCGTTGGCACTTAGAAAATATTCGCCAAAATGTTCCGGACCTCCAGGGGAAGAGGCCGAATTTTCGCTCTTTCGGGCCGACCGGAGGAACCAGCCGGGTCGGACACGTTACGGCGGAACAGCCGTTGGCACTTAGAAAATATTCGCCAAAGTCGTCCGGACCTCCAGGGGAAGAGGCCGAATTTTCGCTCGTCGGGCCGACCGGAGGAACCGGCCGGGTCGGACACTTTACGGCGGAACGGCCGTTAGCACTTAGAACTTCCATCAAACACACACATCGGCTTCTTCGCCGTCGCTGTCCGGCCTGGGCACCATCGTAGCTCGGACAGTTCGTGTGCCAGCATCCGCTGGCACTTAGAAAATTTCACAAAAACACACCCAGCCATGTACGTGCCGACTATATTTTGCGAAAGGGGGGTAAAGTGATGAGTACACTAACTGGGGGGACCAACTCATGTACTCTGGCGCACCGAAAGACCAAAGTTGGTATTGCATCCCTGGTACCTCAGAGAGGCCGAATTTTCGCATTCTGAGGCCGAACTGGGAACCAGCGAAGGCGGATACGCGGTCACGGAGGTACCGCCAGCTGGTCCGCGGGCCAATTGCGGTCCCGTAAGTTAGCGGTCGCGGCCCGGAATTCGCGCCGACCGGGGAACCAGCGGGGGCGGATAGGCGGTCACGGAGGTCCCGCCGGCTGGTCCGCGGGCCAATTAGGGTCCCGTAAGTTAGCGGTCGCGGCCCGGAATCCGCGCCGGCCAGGAGGCACCGCCAGGCGGGTAGGCGGTCACGGAGGTCCCGCCGGCTGGTCCGCCGGGGGAAGTGCGCCCTCTGGCGGACACGCCGTTGTAAATGAATGGGGTTTGGCACTTAGTGCATTTTCGCCGAAGTTGACGTGCGCTCCGGGCGAGGAGGCCGGATGCTCGCCATCCGTGGCCGGCCGGGGAAGCGGCAAAGGCGGATAGGCGGTCACGGAGGTCCCGCCAGCCGGTCCGCGGGCCAATCGGGGTCCCGTAAGTTAGCGGTAGCGGCCCGGAATCCGCGCCGGCCAGGAGGCACCGCCAGGCGGGTAGGTGGTCACGGAGGTCCCGCCAGCTGGTCCCCGGGCCGATTAGGGTCCCGTAAGTTAGCGGTCGCGGTCCGGAATCCAGGCCGGCCAGGAGGCACCGGCAGGCGGATAGGCTGTCACGGAGGTCCCGCCGGCTGGTCCGCGGGCCAATTAGGGTCCCGTAAGTTAGCGATCGCGGCCCGGAATCCACGCCGGCCAGGAGGCACCGCCGGGCGGATAGGCTGTCACGGAGGTCCCGCCAGCTGGTCCGCGGGCCAAATGGGGTCCCGTAAGTTAGCGGTCGCGGCCCGTAATCCACGGCGGCCCGGAGGCACCGGGAGGCGGATAGGCTGTCACGGAGGTCCCGCCAGCTGGTCCGCGGGCCAAATGGGGTCCCGTAAGTTAGCGGTCGCGGCCCAGAATGCACGCCGGCCCGGAGGCACCGCCAGGCGGATAGGCTGTCACGGAGGTCCCGCCGGCTGGTCCGTGGGCCAATTAGGGTCCCGTAAGTTAGCGGTCGCGGCCCGGAATCCACACCGGCCCGGACCTACCGGGAGGCGGATAGGCTGTCACGGAGGTCCCGCCAGCTGGTCCGCGGGCCAATCGGGGTCCCGTAAGTTAGCGGTCGCGGCCCGGAATCCACGCCGGCCCGGAGGCACCGGGAGGCGGATAGGCGGTCACGGAGGTACCGCCGGTTGGTCCGCGGGCCAATCGGGGTCCCGTAAGTTAGCGGTCGCGTCCCGGAATGCACGCCGGCCAGGAGGCACCGGGAGGCGGATAGGCTGTCACGGAGGTCCCGCCAGCTGGTCCACGGGCCAATTAGGGTCCCGTAAGTTAGCGGTCGCGGCCCGGAATCCACGCCGGCCCGGAGCTACCGGGAGGCGGATAGGCTGTCACGGAGGTCCCGCCAGCTGGTCTGCGGGCCAATTGGGGTCCCGTAAGTTAGCGGTCGCGGCCCGGAATCCACGCCGGCCCGGAGGCACCGGGAGGCGGATAGGCGGTCACGGAGGTCCCGCCAGCTGGTCCGCGGGCCAATTACCTCCAGCCGAGCGGATATGAACTTTATAAGCACCTTGGACGAGATGGCGGAGCCTAGTTTGACTTCCAGCACCTCGGCACACCGCCTCTCGCACTTTGCGCACACTCTCGCATTGCTACGCCTCCCGTGACACTTTAAGCGGCCGAACGGCGGGAGTAACTCTGACTCTCTTAAGGTAGGCTCACTTGACATATTTTTAACGGTTCGCGGAGGCGACCGGGACCACCGGGAGGCCGTGAGCGCGCGCCGGGGAGCCGGAAATAGCTCATAGACCAGCGGATCGGCTGTTTGGAAGCACCGCACCGTCCAGCTCCACCTGGTACCTTGCACGGCTCCCATCTTCCCCCCGCACGGACTTCCGAGCGCTCGGGGAGACTTTCCAGCGCTGCCGGTGAAGCTGTGGCGGGGAATTGCCTCCCTCTGGCGGACGCGGCGAGAAATTACCCCAGCCGGGTAAACGGCGGCAGTAACTGTGACTCTCTTAAGGTAGGCTGACTTGACGTCTTTTTAACGGTGGGTGGAGGACCCAGGTGACTTCGAGGCGGTTCTTGGGGGTGCGTTGCTCCTCACTTTTGACGCCCGAGGAGGCTCCCGGCACCTCGGCTACGCATTTTCAGCAGCTCGCTGAGCTTCCAGAAGACCTCCAGCCGGTTCTCCCGGTGCTTTCCTCCTCACATTTTAAGCCGGCCGAGGCTCCCGGCACCCCGGCTAAGCTTTTTCCCACGACCCGCTGAGCTTCCAGGGGACCTCCAGCCGGTTCTCAGGGTGCTTTCCTCCTCACATTTTAAGCCGGCCGAGGCTCCCGGCACCCCGGCTAAGCTTTTTCCCACGACCCACTGAGCTTCCAGGGGACCTCCAGCCGGTTCTCAGGGTGCTTTCCTCCACACTTTTAAGCCGGCCGAGGCTTCCGGCACCTCGGCTAAGCGTTTTAAACGGCCCGCTGAGCTTCCAGGGGACCTCCAGCCGGTTCTCGGGGTGCTTTCCTCCTAACTCGACGCCCGAGGAGGCTTCCGGCACCCCGGCTGAGCGTTTTCGGCGGCCCGTTGATCTCCCGGAGGTCGTAACGGGGAATTGCCTCCCTCTCGCGGACACAGCGCGTAAATACACCGCCTCTCGCACTTTGCGCACACTTACTTGCATAGCTCAGCGTCCGATGACGCTCTGCGCGGCTAAACGGCGGGAGTAACTGTGACTCTCTTAAGGTAGGCTCACTTGCCTTTTTTTTTTTTTTTTTTTTTTTGACGGTTCGCGGAGGCGATGACGCTCTGCGCGGCTAAACGGCGGGAGTAACCGTGACTCTCTTAAGGTAGGCTCACTTGACATTTTTTTGACGGTTCGCGGAGGCGACCGGGAGCACCGGGAGGCCGTGCGCGCGCGCAGAGCGGCCGAATAATGCTCCGGCGGCCCCGGGTGATGACTAAGAGGCTCCCCGGCCGGCCTCGCGGAGCTCCGACGGTCCTCCGCGGGACTTCCAGCGGCCGGCGCGCTCATGCACCACCCCCCGGCACCACCGGGAGGCCGTGCGCATTCGCCGAGCGGCCGAAAATAGCTCCAAGCCCAGCGCATCGGCACTTTAGAAGCACCGCGGATGAGATCACGGGGCCGCATTCGACTTCCGGCGGCCAGTGCGCACGGCGAGCGGCGCCGGTGACCGTCCAGCTCCATCTGATACCTCGCACGGCCCTCATCTCCCCCCCGGGCGCTCGGGGAGACTTTCCAGCGCTGCCGGTGAAGCTGTAGCGGGGAATTTCCTCCCTCTGGCGGACGCGGCGAGAAATTAACCCAGCCGGCCAAACGGCGGGAGTAACTGTGACTAAGGTAGGCTGACTCGACGTCTTTTTTAAAGGTGGGTGGAGGACCCAGGGGACTTCGAGGCGGTTCTCGGGGGTGCGTTGCTCCTCACTTTTGACGCCCGAGGAGGCTCCCGGCACCTCGGCTACGCATTATCAGCGGCCCGCTGAGCTTCCAGGGGACCTCCAGCCGGTTCTCCTGGTGCTTTCTTCCTAACCTTTAGGGCCGGCCGAGGCTTCCAGCACCCCGGCCAAGCGTTTCCCACGGCCCGCTGAGCTTCCAGGGGACCTTCTCCCGGTGCTTTCCTCCTCACTTTTAAGCCGGCCGAGGCTTCCAGCACCTCGGCTAAGCGTTTTAAACGGCCCGCTGAGCTTCCAGGGGACCTCCAGCCGGTTCTCGGGGTGCTTTCCTCCTCACTTTTAAGCCGGCCGAGGCTTCCGGCACCCCGGCTGAGCGTTTTCGGCGGCCCGTTGATCTCCCGGAGGTCGTAACGGGGAATTGCCTCCCTCTCGCGGACACGGCGCGTAAATACACCACCTCTCGCACTTAGCGCGCACTTACTTGCATGGCTCCGCTTCCGATGACACTTTGAGCGGCCGAACGGCGGGAGTAACCGCGACTCTCTTAAGGTAGGCTCACTTGACATTTTTTTGACGGTTCGCGGAGGCGACCAGAACCACCGGGAGGCCGTGAGCGCGCGCCGGGTGGCCGGAAATAGCTCCAAGACCAGCGGATCGGCTGTTTGGAAGCACCGCGGATGAGATGGCGGAGCCTCGTTCGACTTCAGGCGGCCGTGCGCGCGCGCGAAGCGGCCGAACGATTCTCCGGCGGGCCCGGGTGACGACTAAGAGGCTCCCCGGCCGGCCTCGCGGAGCTCTGACGGTCCTCCGCGGGACTTCCGGCAGCCGGCCGGAGCCTCGGGACGGCTGCTGCACTCCCCGATAAGACCCCGCGGACCCCTGCGAGCCGAACGCTCGGTGCCACGGGTGACCCGTGGTACCTCACGTGCCAAGGCGGACGCGTGACGGCGCGGGAGCCCTCGGCACTACATCATCATCACGTATATAGTCAAATCGTGTAAAATCACCGTTAGTTTATTAATAATATATTATAAGTAATAATTAAATAAATATTAACATCGCGTATATTATTAATAAACTAACGGTGATTTTACATGATTTGACTATATAATCATTTATTTATTATGTATATATGTTTATTTAATAATTAAATAAATATTAACATCGCGTATAATCATGCGTAATACTATGACACTTGTTATCGTTATACGGTACAATATCAGCTGAAAATGGCCCGGGCTCCGGGGGAAGAGGCCGATTTTTCGCCATTCGTGGACGTCCGGGGAACCGGCGAAGGCGGACGCATCGCGGCGCGAGAGCCGTTGGCACTTAGAAAAAAATTTCGCCGACCCGGGCTCCGGGGGAAGAGGCCGATTTTTCGCCATTTGTGGCCGACCGGGGAACCGGCGAAGGCTAACGAGCCCCGCCGGCCGGTCCGCTGGGGGAACGGCGCCCTCTGGCGGACACGCCGTTGTAAATGAATAGGTTTTGGCACTTTCGCCGAAGTTGACGCGCGCTCCGGGCGAGGAGGCCGGATTCTCGCCATCCGTGGCCGGCCGGGGAACCGGCGAAGGCGGATAGGCGGTCACGGAGGTCCCGCCGGCTGGTCCGCGGGCCGAATGGGGTCCCGTAAGTTAGCGGTCGCGGCCCGGAATCCACGCCGGCCAGGAGGCACCGGCAGGCGGATAGGCGGTCACGGAGGTCCCGCCAGCTGGTCCGCGGGCCAATCGGGGTCCCGTAAGTTAGCGGTCGCGGCCCGGAATCCACGCCGGCCAGGAGGCACCGGGAGACGGATAGGCGGTCACGGAGGTCCCGCCGGCCGGTCCGCGGGCCAATTAGGGTCCCGTAAGTTAGCGTCACGGCCCGGAATGCACGCCGGCCAGGAGGCACCGGCAGGCGGATAGGCGGTCACGGAGGTCCCGCCAGCTGGTCCGCGGGCCAATCGGGGTCCCGTAAGTTAGCGGTCGCGGCCCGGAATCCACGCCGGCCAGGAGGCACCGGCAGGCGGATAGGCGGTCACGGAGGTCCCGCCAGCCGGTCCGCGGGCCAATTAGGGTCCCGTAAGTTAGCGGTCGCGGCCCGGGATCCGCGCCGGGCAGGAGGCACCGGGAGGCGGATAGGCGGTCCCGCCAGCTGGTCCGCGGGCCAATTATGGTCCCGTAAGTTAGCGGTCGCGGCCCGGAATCCACGCCGGCCAGGAGGCACCGGCAGGCGGATAGGCGGTCACGAAGGTCCCGCCAGCTGGTCCGCGGGCCAATTATGGTCCGGTAAGTTAGCGGTCGCGGCCCGGAATCCGCGCCGGCCAGGAGGCACCGGGAGGCGGATAGGCTGTCACGGAGGTCCCGCCAGCTGGTCCGCGGGCCAATCAGGGTCCCGTAAGTTAGCGGTCGCGGCCCGGAATCCACGCCGGCCCAGAGCCACCGAGAGGCGGATACACTCTCTAACGAGCCCCGCCGGCCGGTCCGCCCCGGGAACGGCGCCCTCTGGCGGACACGCCGTTGTAAATGAATGGGGTTTGGCACTTAGTGCATTTTTCGCCCATTTTCGCGGCACCGCAGGCTGAGGGGCGGCCGCTTCCACGGGCCGGTACTACTCTACGGAGGCGCTCACCACCTCCCGTTGTCACGTGCTGGTGCCACCGGCGACAGGACCACGCCCCCCTGTCAATGGAATCGCCGTCACCTGCCACGGGCTCATGGACAGCGCTATATCAGCGCCGCCAGCGCAGACCTGAGTGTCAGTCTGTCCCTTGATGCTGCTTTGCTCATTAGTCCCGAAGATACCGACTCGCTTGACTATTTGGAACCCCCGCAGAATCGTTTGTCCTCTCCAGCCCGATCGCCGCTCCAGCGCCAGCTGTTCCCATCATCCCCTTCTCCAATAAAGTCCGTCGCTACGCACTTGGCTGTACTGTCCGTTCCCTTACAGTACAGACTGACCAACGCTATGCAGCCAGCGAACGACGAGACGGCATTGAGCCGACTGGAGCGAGCCGAGACCGCCGTCAGCAGCCTGTCTGCCGACATCCGGTACCTGATCAAGGTTGGTCAGCAGCAACAGCTACAGCAGCAGGAGATGGCCCAAGCCCTCCAGAGACTGTCGGTGGCTGCGTCCCCGGCTGTCACGGTACCCCCGCACCGCTCGTCTGCCGAGGCCAGGACGCTCGTGGACGTCCCGGAGCCCCGCCTTGGCAACATCGAGAAGTTTAACGGCGATCCCAAGCACGTGAGGGCATTCGTGACGAACTGCCGCATAATGTTCAGCCTCCAGCCAATCACGTTTTCATCGGAATCAGCCAAGGTCGGGTTCGTCCTAACCCACCTCACGGGCGAGGCGCGGCTGTGGGGCCTGACCGAATATGAAAGGATGGCCCCGGCTTGCGATTCCTTCGACGCCTTCGCGGAGGAATTGCTCCGCCTGTTCGACCTGGGATCCGCCGCCGAGGACGCCGCCGAGGAACTGGCGACGCTGCGTCAAGGTAGCCGATCGGTCGCAGAGTACGCCCTTAAGTTCCAGACGTTGGCCGGCAGCATCGGATGGAACACGCCGGCGCTCGTTAGCACCTTCCTAAACGGACTCGCTGAGTACATGAAAGATGGACTGGTTTCGTACGATCGCCCGCGAACCCTGAAGGGCGCGATGGACTCGGCGGCCCGAGTAGACCGGCGGATCCAGACGCGGCGGCGCGATCGGGAGAGGAGGTCCCCGCGAAACCCGTGTGGTCACATTCCTCCGTCTGCTGGGGACCCGCCAACCACACCACCCGCCGAGCCCATGGATCTGGGAGGGGCTCGGGTTCCCTCGGAGGAGCACCGTCGACGCCCCTCACTGGGCTTGTGTTTTTACTGTGGGGAGGGGCGTCATCGGGTAGCGGGGTGCCCGTTAAAGAGGCCGGAGCTCACGCGGCGTCGGGGGATCCGCGTGAGCTCGACCAGCACCGGCTCTCCCAGCCCCAGCACGCTCACGCTACAGGCACGCGTCCAGCTCGCGGCGGGCGACCAGAACGTGGCGGCCTTGGTGGATTCCGGCGCGGAGGGGAACATCATGGACATTAGCCTGGCACGCAAGTGGGGTGTCGGCTTCCTCCCTCTGAGCCCGTCCATTCCCGCACGTGCCATTGATGGCCGTCTGATCGGCGAGGTGGCTTTCGTGACGGAACCAATTAAGTTACTGCTCTCGGACAATCACCACGAGACCATCCAGTTTTTTCTTCTTTCCCTCCCAGGACAGCAGCTCATACTGGGGCACCCTTGGTTGCGGCAGCACAACCCGGTGCTGGACTGGGAGGTGGGGGTTGTTCGGCAGTGGAGCGAACGCTGCCATCAGGTGTGCCTGAAGGCGGCCACCAGCCCACTCAGCAGAGCCCCGCCGAGGTACAGTCCCGACATCCCCAATGTCCCAGCGTTTTATCACGAACTCAAGGAGGTTTTTAGTAAAGCCAGGGCCACTTCTCTTCCTCCACACCGGTCCTACGACTGCGCTATCGAGCTGTTACCCGGCACCTTCCCTCCCAAAGGACGCGTCTACTCCCTGTCCGCTCCTGAGCGCCGGGCTATGGAGGAATACATCCGGGAGTCCCTGGCAGCCGGTATCATACGGCCGTCCTCTTCACCTGCGGGAGCGGGGTTTTTCTTCGTGAAGAAGAGGGAGGGCACGCTACGCCCGTGTATCGACTACCGGGGAATAAACGAGATCACTGTGAAGAACCGATACCCTCTGCCTCTTCTGTCTTCCGCCTTCGAGAGCCTTCAGGGAGCCACCATTTTCACAAAGCTGGATCTTCGCAACGCCTACCACCTGATCCGCATCCGGGAGGGAGACGAGTGGAAGACGGCTTTCAACACCCCGAGCGGACACTACGAGTACTTGGTGGTTCCGTTTGGGCTCACCAACGCCCCAGCGGTTTTCCAGTCACTGATTAACGACGTGTTACGAGACATGCTGGACAAATTCGTGTTCGTTTATTTAGACGACATCCTCATTTTCTCCCGCTCGCTCCCTGAGCACATCAAGCATGTACGGGCGGTGCTGCGCCGTCTCCTTGAGAATTCGCTCTACGTGAAGGCGGAGAAGTGCGAGTTCCACGCCTCCTCTGTCAAATTCCTCGGCTATGTGGTGCGTGAGGGATCCATCGAGATGGACCCTGGGAAGGTGCAAGCGGTCACGTCATGGCCTGTTCCCAAAACACGCAAGCGACTGCAACAGTTCTTAGGGTTCGCGAACTTTTATCGCCGTTTTATCCGTGGATACAGCACGGTGGTCGCGCCCCTCACCTCCCTTACCAGCCCCACCTCCCCGTACAAATGGACGGAACGGGCAGAACGGGCATTTCAGGAGCTTAAGAGGAGGTTCACATCCGCTCCCATCCTCAGGGTTCCCGATCCCGACAGACAGTTCGTGGTCGAGGTGGACGCCTTGAACGTGGGTGTCGGGGCGGTGTTGTCTCAACGTAGCCGCCAAGACGATCGCCTCCACCCGTGCGCCTTCTTTTCTCGCCGTCTGTTGGCCTCGGAACGAAACTATGACATCGGGAATCGGGAGCTCCTCGCCGTCAAGTTGGCCTTGGAGGAGTGGCGGCATTGGCTGGAGGGCGCCACCACTCCGTTCATCGTCTGGACCGACCACCGCAACTTGGAGTATCTGCGATCGGCCAAGAGGCTGAACGCAAGACAAGCACGGTGGGCTCTGTTCTTTGACCGGTTTGAGTTCTCTCTTTCCTATAGACCGGGTTCCCGTAACGCGAAGGCGGACGCCCTGTCGCGTTTGTTTCCTGGGGGGGAGGAGGGACAGGGTCCGCCTCCCACTATCCTCCCGAGCTCGGTTCGGGTGGCGGCTCTTACATGGGAGATCGAACGCCAAGTGGAAGCCGCATCACGCGATCTACCCGGCCCCAGCAACTGCCCGGAGGGTCGCCTGTTCGTCCCTGAAGGTCTGCGGTCGTCCGTGCTGCAATGGGCGCACGACTCACGCCTGGCCTGTCATCCCGGCGCAGCACGCACGAGGTACGTGGTGGCACAGCGTTTCTGGTGGCCCACCTGGCAAGTGGACACCAGCAATTACGTCAGAGCCTGCTCAATTTGTAACCGCTACAAGACGTCTACTCATCCTCCGGCCGGGCTGCTTCAACCCTTGCCGGTCCCCCAGCGTCCCTGGTCTCACCTGTCGATCGACTTTGTCACGGGCCTCCCCCCCCTCAGAGGGAAACACGGTGGTCCTCACGGTGGTGGACCGTTTTAGCAAGATGACGCATTTTATCCCTCTGCCTAAGCTCCCATCTGCGAAGCAGACGGCATCCATCATGGTGCGGGAGGTGTTTCGCCACCACGGTCTCCCACAAGACATCGTGTCAGACCGAGGACCTCAATTCGCTTCCACCTTCTGGACGGAGTTCTGCCGACTCCTCGGCGCCACGGCCAGCCTCTCCTCGGGGTTTCACCCTCAGTCCAACGGTCAAGCGGAGCGCCTGAACCAGGAACTGGGCAGGTCTCTCCGATGCATGGCCGCCGGGGACCAGCGCGGGTGGGTCCAACAGCTTCCCTGGGTAGAGTACGCTCACAATTCCCTCCCCAGCTCGGCTACGGGACTTTCGCCTTTCCACTGCGTCTTCGGGTACCAGCCACCCTTGTTCGCCCACCAGGAGCGTGGTGCGGCGTGCCCGTCGGCCCAGGCTTGTGTCCACCGTTGTCATCGCGCCTGGGCGAGGGGCCGGGTCACTCTTCTCCGCTCTGTTTCAGGCTACGCCCGCCAGGCGAACAAGCACCGGACACCGGCTCCGGAGTACAGAGTGGGGCAGCGTGTGTGGCTCTCGACGCGGGATTTGCCGCTGCGAGCAGGATCCCGCAAACTGGCGCCCCGCTTTGTTGGACCGTTCCCTATTCAGAAGGTGATTGGCCCGGCCGCAGTCCGTCTTCTCCTTCCAGATTCCATGAAGGTTCACCCCACGTTCCACGTGTCCCGTGTGCGGCCCATCCATGAGAGCGCGTTGGCGCCGGCGCCCGTTCCGCCGCCGCCGCCCCAGCTCGTTGATGGGGGCCCGGCTTACGCTGTCCGCTCCCTGCTCCGATCGCGGCGGCGCGGTCGTGGCCTCCAATACCTTGTGGATTGGGAGGGTTATGACGACGCGCACCGCTCCTGGGTTCCGAGCCGCTGGATACTCGACCGTTCGCTCATCACGGAGTTCCATCGCTGCCATCCGGACCAACCGGGTCCTCGGCGCGGGCGCCCGAGGAGGGAAGAGGGGAGGTCTTGCCCGCCGGTGCCGGGGTCTTCTGCTCCCGCGTCCGTCGATCCTGCGTCTGGCGAGGTGTCAGACGTTTCGGCGGTGTGCTGACCCCCCCACCTGGTCGCCCGGGGAATTGCCTTCCTTTTTTGTTTTTTTTTGTTTTTGGTTCCTGGGGACGTCGGGAGCCGTCCCTTGTGGGGACCCCCCCCACCACCTCCCGTTGTCACGTACTGGTGCCACCGGCGACAGGACCACGCCCCCCTGTCAATGGAATCGCCGTCACCTGCCACAGGCTCATGGACAGCGCTATATCAGCGCCGCCAGCGCAGACCTGAGTGTCAGTCTGTCCCTTGATGCTGCTTTGCTCATCAGTCCCGAAGATACCGACTCGCTTGACTATTTGGAACCCCCGCAGAATCGTTTGTCCTCTCCAGCCCGATCGCCGCTCCAGCGCCAGCTGTTCCCATCATCCCCTTCTCCAATAAAGTCCGTCGCTAGGCACTTGGCTGTACTGTCCGTTCCCTTACACCCGTGGGGGCCGTGTGATCTCGCTGGATGCCCGAGGACCTTCCCCGAGGCCCGGCCGCAGCTTTTACGCTCGCCCGGTCCTATTTTCTGGTGGAATTGGGAGGCCGGCGCTCGGCAGCTTGCTGCCCGGGGACCTTCCGCGACGCCCGGCCAAAGCTTTTACGCGCGCCCGCTGCTATTCTCTGACTCCGGCTTCGTCCCGGATGGTGCTTGGGGAACGGTGGCACCTATGGCGCACACCGCGAACGGCCGTTGGCGGTCGCCTGGTGGCTGTCGGCTGGTGGCGGTCGGGGGGTGGCGCTTGGGGATGGTGGCGGTCGCCTGGTGGCGGTCGGCTGGTGGCGGTCGCCTTGTGGCGGTCGGGGATGGCGCTTGGGGATGGTGGCTGTCGCCTTGTGGCGGTCGCCTTGTGGCGGTCGGGGGGTGGCGCTTGGGGATGGTGGCGATCGCCTTGTGGCGGTCGGCCGGTGGCGGTCGCCTTGTGGCGGCCGGGGGGTGGCGCTTGGGGATGGTGGCTGTGGCCTTGTGGCGGTCGCCTTGTGGCGGTCGCCTTGTGGCGGTCGCCTTGTGGCGGTCGGGGGGTGGCGCTTGGGGATGGTGGCTGTCGCCTTGTGGCGGTCGCCTTGTGGCGGTCGCCTTGTGGCGGTCGGGGGGTGGCGGTCGGGGGGTGGCACTTGGGGATGGTGGCTGTCGCCTTGTGGCGGTCGCCTTGTGGCGGTCGGGGGGTGGCGCTTGGGGATGGTGGCTGTCGCCTTGTGGCGGTCGCCTTGTGGCGGTCGCCTTGTGGCGGTCGCCTTGTGGCGGTCGGGGGGTGGCGGTCGGGGGGTGGCGCTTGGGGATGGTAGATGTCGCCTTGTGGCGGTCGCCTTGTGGCGGTCGGGGGGTGGCGCTTGGGGATGGTGGCTGTCGCCTTGTGGCGGTCGGGGGGTGGCGGTCGGGGGGTGGCGGTCGGAGGGTGGCGCTTGGGGATGGTGGCTGTCGCCTTGTGGCGGTCGCCTTGTGGCGGTCGGGGGGTGGCGCTTGGGGATGGTGGCTGTCGCCTTGTGGCAGTCGCCTTGTGGCGGTCGGGGGGTGGCGGTCGGGGGGTGGCGCTTGGGGATGGTGGCTGTCGCCTTGTGGCGGTCGCCTTGTGGCGGTCGCCTTGTGGCGGTCGGGGGGTGGCAGTCGGGGGGTGGCGGTCGGGGGGTGGCGCTTGGGGATGGTGGCTGTCGCCTTGTGGTGGTCGCCTTGTGGCGGTCGCCTTGTGGCGGTCGGGGGGTGGCGGTCGGGGGGGTGGCGCTTGGGGATGGTGGCTGTCGCCTTGTGGCGGTCGCCTTGTGGCGGTCGGGGGGTGGCGCTTGGGGATGGTGGCTGTCGCCTTGTGGCGGTCGCCATGTGGCGGTCAGGGGGTGGCGCTTGGGGATGGTGGCTGTCGCTTTGTGGCGGTCGCCTTGTGGCGGTCGCTTTGTGGCGGTCGCCTTGTGGCGGTCGCGTTGTGGCGGTCGGGGGGTGGCGCTTGGGGATGGTGGCTGTCGCCTTGTGGCAGTCGCCTTGTGGCGGTCGCCGTGTGGCGGTCGGGGGGTGGCGGTCGGGGGGTGGCGCTTGGGGATGGTGGCTGTTGCCTTGTGGCGGTCGCCTTGTGGCGGTCGCCTTGTGGCGGTCGGGGGGTGGCGGTCGGGGGGTGGCGCTTGGGGATGGTGGCTGTCGCCTTGTGGCGGTCGCCTTGTGGCGGTCGCCGTGTGGCGGTCGGGGGGTGGCGGTCGGGGGGTGGCGCTTGGGGATGGTGGCTGTTGCCTTGTGGCGGTCGCCTTGTGGCGGTCGCCTTGTGGCGGTCGCCTTGTGGCGGTCGGGGGGTGGCGGTCGGGGGGTGGCGCTTGGGGATGGTGGCTGTCGCCTTGTGGCGGTCGCCTTGTGGCGGTCGCCTTGTGGCGGTCGCCTTTTGGCGGTCGGGGGGTGGCGCTTGGGGATGGTGGCTGTCGCCTTGTGGCGGTCGCCTTGTGGCGGTCGCCTTGTGGCGGTCGGGGGGTGGCGGTCGGGGGGTGGCGCTTGGGGATGGTGGCTGTCGCCTTGTGGCGGTCGCCTTGTGGCGGTCGCCTTGTGGCGGTCGCCTTGTGGCAGTCGGGGGGTGGCGCTTGGGGATGGTGGCTGTCGCCTTGTGGCGGTCGCCTTGTGGCGGTCGCCTTGTGGCGGTCGGGGGTGGCGCTTGGGGATGGTGGCTGTCGCCTTGTGGCGGTCGGGGGTGGCGCTTGGGGATGGTGGCGGTCGCCTTGTGGCGGTCGGGGGTGGCGCTTGGGGATGGTGGCGGTCGCCTTGTGGCAGTCGCCTTGTGGCGGTCGGGGGTGGCGCTTGGGGATGGTGGCGGTCGCCTTGTGGCGGTCGCCTTGTGGCGGTCGCCTTGTGGCGGTCGGGGGTGGCGCTTGGGGATTGTGGCGGTCGCCTTGTGGCGGTCCGGGGTGGTGCTTTGGGACCGGCGTCCGGCGTAAAGTGCGTGTTGCGCGGGCCGGAGAAAGTTTAGGCCAGGGGCCCGCCGCTGGAGAAATTTTTAAGTACCAGGGGTGGATTTTTTTTGTCACCGCAGGAGGGGGACGTTGCCTCCGTCGGTGTCCGGCGGAAAGTGCGTGTTGCGCGGCCCGGAGAAAGTTTAGGCCCGGGGCCCGCCGCTGGAGGAATTTTTAGGTACCAGGAGTGGATGTACTTACTTCCACAGCGCCCGCGCGCTCCTGGCCGGTGTCCGAGGATACTGCCTCATCCCCGGACGCGCCTCTTACGCACGCCCGCTGTCATTCTCCGGAGACTGAGCCTTGTGGCGGTCGCCTTGTGGCGGTCGGGGGGTGGCGGTCGGGGGGGTGGCGCTTGGGGATGGTGGCTGTCGCCTTGTGGCGGTCGCCTTGTGGCGGTCGGGGGGTGGCGCTTGGGGATGGTGGCGGTCGCCTTGTGGCGGTCGCCTTGTGGCGGTCGCCTTGTGGCGGTCGGGGGGTGGCGGTCGGGGGGTGGCGCTTGGGGATGGTAGATGTCGCCTTGTGGCGGTCGCCTTGTGGCGGTCGGGGGGTGGCGCTTGGGGATGGTGGCTGTCGCCTTGTGGCGGTCGGGGGGTGGCGGTCGGGGGGTGGCGGTCGGAGGGTGGCGCTTGGGGATGGTGGCTGTCGCCTTGTGGCGGTCGCCTTGTGGCGGTCGGGGGGTGGCGCTTGGGGATGGTGGCTGTCGCCTTGTGGCAGTCGCCTTGTGGCGGTCGGGGGGTGGCGGTCGGGGGGTGGCGCTTGGGGATGGTGGCTGTCGCCTTGTGGCGGTCGCCTTGTGGCGGTCGCCTTGTGGCGGTCGGGGGGTGGCAGTCGGGGGGTGGCGGTCGGGGGGTGGCGCTTGGGGATGGTGGCTGTCGCCTTGTGGTGGTCGCCTTGTGGCGGTCGCCTTGTGGCGGTCGGGGGGTGGCGGTCGGGGGGGTGGCGCTTGGGGATGGTGGCTGTCGCCTTGTGGCGGTCGCCTTGTGGCGGTCGGGGGGGTGGCGCTTGGGGATGGTGGCTGTCGCCTTGTGGCGGTCGCCATGTGGCGGTCAGGGGGTGGCGCTTGGGGATGGTGGCTGTCGCTTTGTGGCGGTCGCCTTGTGGCGGTCGCTTTGTGGCGGTCGCCTTGTGGCGGTCGCGTTGTGGCGGTCGGGGGGGTGGCGCTTGGGGATGGTGGCTGTCGCCTTGTGGCGGTCGCCTTGTGGCGGTCGCCGTGTGGCGGTCGGGGGGTGGCGGTCGGGGGGTGGCGCTTGGGGATGGTGGCTGTTGCCTTGTGGCGGTCGCCTTGTGGCGGTCGGGGGGTGGCGGTCGGGGGGTGGCGGTCGGGGGGTGGCGCTTGGGGATGGTGGCTGTCGCCTTGTGGCGGTCGCCTTGTGGCGGTCGCCGTGTGGCGGTCGGGGGGTGGCGGTCGGGGGGTGGCGCTTGGGGATGGTGGCTGTTGCCTTGTGGCGGTCGCCTTGTGGCGGTCGCCTTGTGGCGGTCGCCTTGTGGCGGTCGGGGGGTGGCGGTCGGGGGGTGGCGCTTGGGGATGGTGGCTGTCGCCTTGTGGCGGTCGCCTTGTGGCGGTCGCCTTGTGGCGGTCGCCTTTTGGCGGTCGGGGGGTGGCGCTTGGGGATGGTGGCTGTCGCCTTGTGGCGGTCGCCTTGTGGCGGTCGCCTTGTGGCGGTCGGGGGGTGGCGGTCGGGGGGTGGCGCTTGGGGATGGTGGCTGTCGCCTTGTGGCGGTCGCCTTGTGGCGGTCGCCTTGTGGCGGTCGCCTTGTGGCAGTCGGGGGGTGGCGCTTGGGGATGGTGGCTGTCGCCTTGTGGCGGTCGCCTTGTGGCGGTCGCCTTGTGGCGGTCGGGGGTGGCGCTTGGGGATGGTGGCTGTCGCCTTGTGGCGGTCGGGGGTGGCGCTTGGGGATGGTGGCGGTCGCCTTGTGGCGGTCGGGGGTGGCGCTTGGGGATGGTGGCGGTCGCCTTGTGGCAGTCGCCTTGTGGCGGTCGGGGGTGGCGCTTGGGGATGGTGGCGGTCGTCTTGTGGCGGTCGCCTTGTGGCGGTCGCCTTGTGGCGGTCGGGGGTGGCGCTTGGGGATTGTGGCGGTCGCCTTGTGGCGGTCCGGGGTGGTGCTTTGGGACCGGCGTCCGGCGTAAAGTGCGTGTTGCGCGGGCCGGAGAAAGTTTAGGCCAGGGGCCCGCCGCTGGAGAAATTTTTAAGTACCAGGGGTGGATTTTTTTTGTCACCGCAGGAGGGGGACGTTGCCTCCGTCGGTGTCCGGCGGAAAGTGCGTGTTGCGCGGCCCGGAGAAAGTTTAGGCCCGGGGCCCGCCGCTGGAGGAATTTTTAGGTACCAGGAGTGGATGTACTTACTTCCACAGCGCCCGCGCGCTCCTGGCCGGTGTCCGAGGATACTGCCTCATCCCCGGACGCGCCTCTTACGCACGCCCGCTGTCATTCTCCGGAGACTGAGTTCCACTTAGGGGAGGCTAAGTTCCACTTGGGGGAGGCTGCCTACTCCCGGCTGACGCCCGAGGATGCTGCCTCATCCCCGGACGAGCCTCTTACGCACGCCCTTTGTCATCCTCCGCAGACTAAGTTCCACTTGGAGGCTCACAAGACACTCTACCACGTGGGTAGCTGGTCCGCGGGCTAAACGGGGTTCCATAAGGTACCGGGCGCGGACGCACACCCATGCCCGGCCAGAGTGACCGAGAGGCGGACACACTTTCAAGAGAAGCCTGGGTAGCTGGTCCGCGGGCCGAATTGGGTTCCAGAAGGCACGGGTCGCGGACGCAAGCCCACGCCCGGCCAGAGTGACCGAGAGGCGGACATACGTTATCTTACGCGCGCCCGCTAACATTCTCCAGAGACTAAGTTAAACTAAGGGGAGGCTGCCTACTCCCGCCTGCCACCCGAGGATGCTGCCTCATCCCCGGACGAGCCTCTTACGCACACCCGCTGTCATCCTCCGATGACTAAGTTCCACTCGGACGAGGCTAAGTTCCACTTGCGGGAGGCTGCCTCCTCCCGCCCGCCGCCCGGGGATGCTGCCTCATCCCCGGACGAGCCTCTTACGCACGCCCGCTGTCATCCTCCGACGACTAAGTTCCACTCGGACGAGGCTAAGTTCCACTTGCGGGAGGCTGCCTCCTCCCGCCCGCCGCCTGGGGATGCTGCCTGAAAGTGGGGTCAACGCCGCTACTAGCAATCCTCTTCATAGCGTAAGCCACCTCATTACACATTTGCAGTACGCATGACTTAGTTCGTTGCTGGAGGAAGGTAGCACAAAAACAGTTTTGAACTTTGAACGAGTGGTTGTGTGTGTGTGTTGCGGGGCGTTTTCAGTCTCAGGAGGATCGGGACACGCGAAGGTTTCATCTGAAAATCGCTGAGCTCAGCGCAGTCATCAGGAAACTGGAGGATCGAAACGCCCTGCTTTCTGAAGAGCGCAATGAACTGGTAATTTATTGACGGCACGCTTGAAGGTTTGCGCTACGTTTGATGCGCGCCATCCAGCGAGGCACCCATTGCGCTTGCTTATTAGTTGAGCGGCGCGGCAAGTCGGTTGCCTGGTAGATGTCTTTTATTGGGAGCCAAAGCCACGATTCCGTTCAAACCGACGCAAAAGGAATGGATACGTTCTGGCCCGCGTGTTGTGCGTCTTTCACATCCCGCACTTCATGCTTGCAGCTAAAGCGACTGAGAGAAACAGAAAGCCAGTTTCTGCCACTCCTGTACAAAAACAAACGCCTGAACAGGAAGAATGAAGAACTCTCGCTGGTGCTGTGTCGCCTTGAAAACAAAGTGCGCTTTGTCACCCAGGAGAACGAGGAGATGGCAAGCTTGGTAAGTCGACGCGGACAACGGCGGCGTGCCAACAGAGTCCACTGCATTTGTGTTCCACAGAGAAGGCCTAGTTCGCTCAATGACCTGGACCGCGGTTGCGGCCAGCAGGACGGTGAAATGGAGTTCCTTCAAGTTGTGGAGCAGCGGCACATCATCGACGACTTGTCCAAGGTCTTCAGGCAGGCGACTCGGTGCACGTACGGCAGCGCCGCGCTCGCTCGCTGTCGCCAGGAAACCTTTTCCGTCCAAAGCTTGGCCGGCGGCCGCCATCCAAAAAATTGGCCCCTTAAATTCCGACCTTTCAAGCAGGAGCGTTGTGCGCACGCGTTTGAACACGCTTTAGACTTGTTTTGCCGTTTTCAGCAGCTCAAAGCTCCCGTTTTGTCAGCGCCTTTGCCACTCGCTGTGCGCTGAAAACGACGGACTCGCCCGGCTGCTCAGCCCGTCAACCATGAGCCGCGAGCGCGACGTCATTGTCCGTAGGCAGCTAGTGGCAAAATGCACCCTGTTAGAGTTGCGCTCGCTCCAAATTATTTTGCAAGAACCACATGGGAGACAAGTAAGTTCTTTTGGACACCTGCAGGTGGAGAGTCCATCCGTTGTACGAATGAAGTCTGACTCTCGGCTCCTGCACGAGCATTTTTATTAAGAGAAACAGGGTGGGTGTAAGAGTGGATTGAATAGAGAAAGCCCTTGAGATCTAGTCAAAACATAGCAAGGGGTGTTTTACGACTTTGTGTAGGAAGGGATAAGCGATAGGTGTCATGCGGTCGCGTTTATTTTTCCGGTTTTCTGTCCCGTCGGTGTCGTAACTTTACTTCCTGTTTTATTTTGTCATCCCTTCCGTTTCAGTTCGTGTTTCCTTCCTCGGTGTTTGGTTGTCTTGTCTTCCCCGATCCCGATTGTGGCACCGGCGTGATTAGCGCTAATTGTCAGCACCTGCCTCCCAGCCCTTTTGTGTGTATTTAGTCCGCGTCTTCCCCTTGTCTTGTGCCTGTGTGTCTTGCCTCGTCCCGACCACCAGCGATTCTTTGACGTCCGAGCTCTCAGTAAGATTCCTCCTTTTTGTCTCGCCACAGAGCGACGCTTTTTGTTCGTGCCTTGATCCCCATAGCCTTTTTGTCTCGCCACAGAGCGACGCTTTTTGTTCGTGCCTTGATCCCCATAGCCTTTTTGTCTCGCCCCAGTGCGACGCTTTTGTTTGAACTTTTTGCCACGCGTTTCCCTCGCAAGAGGCGTTTTGCGGGCGAGATGGGAGGTGTAAATGTCCTTCAGGGATGGGAGCGAAGCACCAATAATCTTACCAGCCGTATTCACTATGCGCTGCAGGGCCTTCAAGTTCTGTTCAGTGCAGTTACCACCCCAGACAGCGATACAGCTGGTGAGGACGCTCTCAATGGTGCCACGGTAGAATGTAGACAGGACTGCCTGAGGAGCACATGCACGCCTGAGCCTCCGCAGGAAGTACAGGCGGCGCTGAGCTTTCTTTGCCAGTGACGAGGTGTTTGCAGACCAGGAGAGGTCCTCACTGATGTGCACCCCCAGGAACTTGGTGCAGCTCACCCTCTCCACCACAGCACCGTCGATGATCAGCGGCAGGTGTTTTGTGTGACCCTTCCGGAAGTCAACAACGATTTCCTTGGTCTTGTTGACGTTCAGCAGGAGGTTGTTGTCCCTGCACCATGTGGTCAGAAGGTCAACTTCCGACCTGTACCGAGTCTCGTCGCCCTTCGTGATGAGACCCACCAGAGTCGTGTCGTCAGCAAACTTCACTATGCGGTTGTCGGTGTAGGTCGCAGTGCAGTCATGCGTCAGCAGGGTGAAGAGCAATGGACTGAGCACGCAGCCCTGGGGGGCCCCCGTGCTCAGCGTGATGCTGGCGGAGATTTTGTCGCCAACACGCACCACCTGAGGCCTCTGACAGAGGAAGTCCAGTAGCCAGTTGCAGAGGGAGGTACTGAGGCCCAGCTCGTCGAGTTTGCAGATGAGTCGCTGCGGCACAATGGTGTTGAAGGCAGAGCTGAAGTCCACAAACAGCAACCTCACATATGAGTCCTTTCTCTCCAGGTGGGTGAGGGCCGAGTGGAGGGCAGAGCAGATGGCATCCTCGGAGGACCGCTTGGCACGGTACGCAAACTGGAAAGGGTCAATGGTGGGGGGAGAACAGATTTGATGTGCTCCATGACAAGCCGCTCAAAGCACTTCATAATGATGGGCGTCAGTGCCACGGGGCGGTAGTCATTGAAGCAGGACGGTGCAGGTTTCTTCGGCACAGGAACGATGGTGGCAGCCTTGAAACACAAGGGGACGATGGCCTGCTGCAGGGAAATGTTAAAGATGTCCGTGAAGACACCCGACAGCTCCCCAGCGCAGTCCTTCAGCGCTCGACTCGGGATGTTGTCAGGGCCCGCCGCCTTACGGGTGTCAATAGCGGCAAGCGCCCTCCTCACACCGTCGGCAGAGAGGCGCAGGGGCTGCTCGTGTGGGGGGGGGGAGTGGTCTTCAGCGGGCAAGTGCTGTTCTGGGCGTCGAAGCGTGCAAAGAAGCGGTTTAGATCGTTCAGCAGACGGACGTCGCCCTCACAGCTCCTCGGCGCGGGCTTGTAGTCCGTGATGGTCTGAATGCCCTTCCAAAGGCTACGTGTGTCCTTGCTGTCCTTGAAGTGGGTGGAGACCTTGCACGAGAACGCCTTCTTCGCTTCTTTGATGCCTCGGGACAGGTCGGCCCTCGCTGTCCTCAAGCCAGCCTCATCCCCCGCTCTGAAAGCCTTGTCCCTGGCCCTCAGCAGTCTGAGGACAGCCCCTGTCAGGCACGGCTTCCAGTTCGCGCGAGTGACGACGGATTTTGAGCAAGTCACATCATCGATGCACTTCGTGATGTAAGAGGAAACAGAGTCAGTATACTCCTCTATGTCCGTCCGATCGTTGTAGGTGGCTGCCTGCTTAAACAAGTCCCAGTCAGTGGTGTCGAAGCAGGCACGAAGTGCATCGGAGGCACCCTCAGGCCACACCCGAACCCGCCTCCGAACCGGCCTGGATGCCTTTACCAATTGTCTGTATGCGGGCAAAAGCAAAACGGTGAGATGGTCAGAAAGCCCAAGATGGGGGAGGGGGGTGGCTTTGAAAGCTCCCTTTTGCGCAGAGTAGACTAGGTCCAGGAAGCTGTCTCCACGTGTTGGAAAAGTAACATGCTGGTGAAGCCTCGGGAAAACAGACTTCAGCTTGGCATGATTGAAGTCTCCAGCGAAGATGGTGAAACCGTCAGGGTGCGCTGTCTGCTGTTCACTGACAGCCTGGTACAGTTCACCAAGCGCCACGATCCTGTCGCCTTCGATGTTGGAAGGCGGGATGTATACCGCGACTAGCAGAATCGCGGTAAATTCCCTCGGCAGGTAAAAAGGACGGCACTTGATGATCACAAACTCCGCAAGTGGCGAGCAGTGCTTACATACCACCACAGAGTCCCGGCACCATTCTTCTCGGATGTAGACGCGTATTCCACCTCCTCGTGACTTTCCCCCTCGTACAATGGCACGGTCCGCCCGATAGCACGCTAGCCGCTCCAGATTGTACAACAAACAGATTGAACAAACACTTGATTGTTTACTTAACTGGAAACAACAAATTACAAACTTGTGCAAAAAAATATCAAGAAATATGGCCATTCTGTGGAGGCTGCAAAATAAAATTAGTACATCTGCTTTAAGAATAATGTATTTGACACTCATAAAGCCACATCTATACTATTGTTCAGAGGTCTGGGGTCACGCATACCAGACATCATTAGAAGCACTTTACAAACAACAGAAAAGAGCACTGAGGATCATTTGCAAAAAGCCGTACAATTCTCACACGAACGACCTCTTTATAAACACTGGAATACTGAAGCTCCAAGACTTAATCACTTTTGCAGGACTGTTAAATGTGTACAAAGTTTCTAGATGTATGCTACCAGTAAATATTCAAAGCCTATTCACCCTCAGGGACACAAAACACGACCTCAGAGGATTATTAAACTTTGACCAACGACAAGTGTCCAGTACACTTGGAGGACAATCGCTGACGGTTGTCGGTGTAAGAAATTGGAACAAACTGAACTCTGACCTAAAACTGTCCGATAATTTCAAGGACTTCAAGAAGAAACTGAGAGCCTCTCTCATATCTAATTACGTAAGCTGAGTCCGCGGCAACCCTGGGACGAAAGCATTGATAGCTGTTTGTTACACTCACAATTTTAGCATCATACATAACCATAAATTTCTGATGTTGGCTATTTTTGGAACAAATGTGTAAATGTACTAATGTACAAATATTAGCATCATATATAACCATAAATTTTTATGTTGACTATTTTAAAATTAATGTGTTACATAATATCTGTGAAGACTCTCGTGAAATTGCTGTGTGATAAATATCTGTGAAAAAACGAAAAATCTTTGGATGAAAGTTTTGGGACAGGACTCGATAAGCAAGGCTGCTTCTACCCGTTCCGTTTTTCGGCGAGTACGAAACGAACTCTAAGCTCTGTAAAGAAAGTGTGACTTTGATGATGTCTGTGTACGAGCTTAAATAAACAAAAAAATATATATATTTACGTTTGTGTAGTTTGCGTTGCGTTGTATCTGTGAATGTTGGTTGAGGCTAAATGTTAATGTTTAATTTCCTTCCTTTAGGTTCCACGGTGTTTGTTGGCTGTATGTTTTCCACTGCAAGAAGAGGCTCGTATCATTGACCAGCAGGAGCTACAATGGTGAGTACCCCTTTCGTCGTCCATTTATGTTAAACACTTCCTATTTCATGTCTAACAGTACCCGATTTAACAAATAACCATAAATAAATACAGTGTGGGCAGTCAAGTTAACATATGTGATTATCCTGCCTAATATGTTTATCACAAATATGTCACTAATCACTAATGTGTTTATTTGTTTATCACAACACCTTTGGACCTTCAGCAATCGATTATTTCCCTTCATCTACATAGAGACAGAACGATGGTGTCTTAAACATCTCATTCATTTCACCAAATAACTTCACGCAGGTGGATAACGGCCGTCTCGGTCACGCTATGTTGCGTGATGCAGTTTTGAAGAACCAAATGCATTTATTCAATGAATAAGTCAAGCTAGATCTATGTTTATGATGTTGTACGTTACGGTACCGATTGAAGTTGAGTCCGAAGCCAGTGGAAAACAGCGCTGCGTTTGTGCTCTCCAGGTACAAATGTTGTGATCTCTGACTGACGACCGGGCGAGACTCGAGTAAGAGATGTCCAAACGAGCTCCGGCAGGGCGGGTCAAGGCGGAGCGAACGGACGCCTTTCAGGCCGCCAATGACGAGCTGAGAGCCAAACTGATGGACGTCCAGTTAGAACTTCAGCAGGAGAAGAACAAGGTGAAAACCTCAACAGACAGACACTGCCTTCCTCCCTGCCTTCCTCCCTGCCTGCTTCCCTGCCTGCCTCCCTGCCTGCCTCCCTGCCTGCCTGCCTCCCTGCTTGCCTCCCTCCCGCCCTCCCTCCCTCCCTCCCTCCCTCCCTCCCTGCCTGCCTCCCTGCCTGCCTCCCTGCCTGCCTGCCTGCCTCCCTGCTTGCCTCCCTCCCTCCCTCCCAGTTTCCCCGATGTAGATTTGATATGCGTGTGCCATGACTGTGTCAGCCTACGTCAACAAATGCACCGAGGACGTCAGCACCACTAAGAATATCATCACCCGGGGCAACCAACGACCCTGGATGACTGAGGAGGTACGTCAAACGCTACGAGCGCGGAACTCTGCCTTCAAGTCTGGCGACAAGGAGACACTGAGGACAGCGAGAGCCAACTTGAACCGTGCCATCAGGGTAGCGAAGCGAGACCACAGTCGAAAAATTCAGGATCGTTTCCACGACGCCAACAACACCAGGAGTATGTGGCAAGGCATACGGGCGATTACAGACTACAACTCGCCCTCCCCCCCCCCGGTGGGTGAAGTTGATGCTGACTTTCTAAATGGTCTAAATAACTTCTTTGGGAGGTTCGAGGCACTAAACGGCACTCCAGCAGTTAAAACTGTCCCCCATCAGGAAGAGGAGGTACTCTGCCTTGACTCCGCCGATGTGTAAGACCCTGAGGAGAGTCAACCCCCGTAAGGCCCCTGGCCCCGACAACATTCCTGGGCGTGTGTTCAGGGAATGTGCAAGTCAGCTGGCTGGGGTCATCACAGACATTTTTAACACCTCGCTGGGCCAAGCCACAGTGCTAGCGTGCTTTAAGACTGCCTCCATCATTCCGGTGCCGAAGAAACCTCAAATCACCTCATTTAATGATTACCGGCCTGTTGCACTGACTCCGGTCATGATGAAGTGCTTCGAAAGGCTGCTTAAAGGTCACATCGTTTCCAGACTCCCCCCATTATTTGACCCGTTCCAGTTTGCCGACCGGCAAAACCGCTCCACTCAGGACGCCATCTCCTCCGTTCTTCACCTGAGCCTGGCTCACCTGGAGGAGAAGAACACCCATGTGCGGATGCTGTTCCTGGACTTCAGCTCAGCGTTTAACACCATCATCCCACAGCATCTGGTAGGAAAATTGGAACACCTGGGCTTCAACACCCCCCTTCGCAACTGGGCTGCTAGACTTCCTCACCAACAGTCCTCAGTCAGTCCGGGTCGGACAGAACACCTCTGATGTCATCACCCTCAGCACAGGCTCCCCTCAGGGCTGCGTCCTGAGCCCCCTGCTGTTCACCCTGATGACACACGACTGCGTCCCCAGGTTCACCACCAATCACATCGTGAAGTTCGCAGACGACACAACGGTGGTGGGGCTCATCAGAGACAACAACGACCTGGACTACAGAGAGGAGGTGGAGCAGCTGGTGGGCTGGTGCAGAGACAACAGCCTGATCCTGAATGTGGAGAAGATGAAGGAGATCATCGTCGACTTCAGGAAAAAACAGCCTCACCACGCTCCACTGATCATCAACAGCTCAGCTGTGGAGGTGGTCAGCAGCACCAAATTCCTGGGGGTCCACATCACAGAAGACCTCGCCTGGACTATGAACACTACGGCACTGGTCAAGAGGGCACAGAAGCGCTTGTACTTCCTGCGGAGGATGAGGAGAGCCCACCTGCCCCCACCCATCATGAGGACGTTCTACAGGAGCACCATAGAGAGCATTCTGACAAGCTGTCTCTCTGTGTGGTGTGGAGGCTGCACCGCCTCCGATTGGAAGAACGTGAGGAGAGTGGTGAGGACAGCAGAGAGGATCATAGGGGTTCCTCTTCCCTCCATTCAGGACATTTCATCTCAGCGCTACATGTCCCGTGCCCGTAACATCATCCATGACCCATCACACCCCCACCATGGACTGTTCTCCCTGCTGCCCTCTGGGAAGAGGTTTCGCAGCATCCGCTGCAGGTCCACCAGGTTCTGCAACAACTTTTTCCCTGCTGTCATCAGACTGTTGAACACTAGAACTGTTGAGCTCTAAACTGAACTCTGCATCACACATTCACAGAACTGTACTTTATGACACTACGGACCTCTATCTTGCACTATCTCGCACTACCAACTTTACTGAACTTGTATAAACCCTTTAAATAGAAGTTTAATACATGGTTTAGCTCTTGAATACTGTTATGCCTACTTGCACTATTGCATAATTATCACTGCTGCACTTTATACTTATATATATATATATATATATATATATATATATATATATATATATATATATATATATATATATATATATATATATATATATATTATATATATATATATATATATATATATATATATATATATATATATATATATAGTATATGTATATATAGTATATGTATATATATTGTCATGTAACATGGGGGGTAAAGGTGGTGCAAATGGTAAAATATGGATTGTTCACAGGAATAAATTGGCAGAGCTGAAATTCCAAATTTGTCCAAAAGATGGCGCCAGACCAAAACATGAGACCAAAAAGGGGCCACAGTAAGCTAAACTAGTTAAAATAGAAATAAAACAGGAACACGGTGTCGGATTGTGAGTCACGCATGGAAGCACAAATGTGACTTTTACTTTTTGATTTCTTTGCTTGGCTAAAAATGTATTCTGTAACAGCTTAAAGCAATATTGTTAGTCAATTTGATCAAGAGGCCCGCCACTATGAGAATAGTGGCGTGACATAAATTGTTTGGAGAAGCACAAATGTGATTTTTACTTTTTGATTTCTTTGCTTGGCTAAAAATGTATTCTGTAACAGCTTAAAGCAATATTGTTAGTCAATTTGGTCAAGAGGCCCGCCTCTATGAGAATAGTGGCGTGACATAAATTGTTTAAAGAAATAGATCAAAGGTTTGGATTTTTATTTCAGAGTTAATTGAAGTGTAACTTTAAAAAGTTATTTTCATGAAACAGGAAGTGAAGAAAAGGGGAAGTGAAAGGCTTTACCAGGGGCTAGCTGTACATTGGTGGAAAGTAATGCATGGTCAAGGCGGAAACATCTGCTGAAGGACAGCAGGTGTACGAGCGTGGGAAAATTGTCCAAACCCTATACAGCGTGGGAAAACTGACCAAAATCTATAAGGCGTGGGAAACTAGGCGGTCTTACCCTATAGAGAGGATATAGGTACCAGACAAGCCTATAAAAAGTCCTGCAGGAGCAGCTAAGAGGCTTTTTCCCCCAAAGAATACGTGAAGAAGCCCGAAGGAGCTTCAAGATTTTTTCCAGAGTCCCGGGATCTTTGTGTGAGACGCAGGATCGCTGGTCCGAAATTAACTTGGATTTACTCCAAAAAATTGGACTGGACAACTTTACAGGAGAAACTAGGTGAGAGAAAACGACTTTTATGTATTTTAGCGAGAGTGGGGAATAGTCATCGGGCCGCCGGCCCCCTCGAGGCCAGCCTGTTTCTCTAATTTGGATTTTAGAAGTAAGATCGAATTGATCACTCGACTTTGCTTCCACCAAAAATAGCACGCAGCTGGTATCTACCTTTTCCCTCTTTCATGAACTGTGTTTTGCAATCGAATTGTTCTGGGATTGAATGATTTTATTAACACGGGTATCAGTGAGTGAAATTGTTCGGTTTCTGGAGTAATTGAGATTTGTAATTCTATTTCATGTTTCTTCAATAAATGTGTTTCGTATATTATTTACTTGGTTGTGCTCTGATTTGTACTAAATTTGTGCAATCGATGGTTTGGGGTTGATTTGACGATTTGATTAATGTGCGGGGGGTTATTATGGTATAACATAGGACCGTAATAAATAAAAGTAACATCAGACAATTGTAGAGAATTGAATAACTTTCGTAGTTATTTGAGACACGAGTGAATTTCAATTCGTTTGAAAGTTTGCTTCGTCTGAATAAATTAACGGAAGTGTTTAAATTGGATTATTAGTTTGGTGTAGAACTGAAAGTAATTTAATTATTTGAAGGGCGCAGGCCCGTTCCCCCTTTTGACGGGCCGCGTAAAACGTAACTCCGAACATGTTAGAGAATTAAATAACTTTTGTAGATATTTAAGGGAAGAGTGAATTTCGTTAAAAGTGAATTCGTTTGAAAATTTACTTCCTCTAAATAAAATAACGACGATGGTTAAAATAGATTATTAGAATTGGTGAAGGATAAAAGTATTTCGATTGTCCATCGGGCGCGGCCCAGTTCCTAAATTTGTCGGGCCGCGTCAAAAGTTAAACAGGACACGATCGAAAAATAGACTTGCCTTCCAAATTAATTACTGGGCAAATCTAAATAGAGTAAGACATTTTTATTCGTTTTAAGAAAGTTGTTACTCTTTTTAAAGCAATCAAGTGGGGTGAAGCACTCCGACAGTTAAGTGCTAGATTTACATATAAGAAGTTAGAATTAATAATATAAAGTGCATTAATTTTCTTCTTAAATGCTATTATTGTCACACTTTTATTAATTCGATTCTCTTTCGAATAAACAAGTTGGTCGGCTCACTGCATGAGCGACCAAGTGGAACGGACCCATATCAACTGTCAGGATCGGGTGTGGATCATGGAGCAGGACGACCAAGTGCAGCTTGGACCAGGGTTTATTGCAGCAACTCAAAATACAGACTCGGTGAACTGACATGACTTAAACAATAACTTGACTGACTGACCGGGACGTGGAACAAGAAGACAGCAGGACATGACGGCATCAAGACAGGACGACAGCAACCAAAACCAATGACCAAACCCAATACCAAAACCAATACCAAAACCAACCAATACCAAAACCAATGATCCGACAGGGAGTGAGGGGCAGACAGGACTTTTATACACGACAGGTAACGAGAGGCAGGTGGGAACAATCACACTGATCATGGGCACACAGGAGGGGAGGGGCGAGCACACAGACAGAAACCAAGACAGACACATAGTGGAGCAGTTGGGGACGAGGCGTGACAGAACCCCCCCCCACAAGGGACGTCTCCCGACGTCCCAAAAAAAAAAAAAACTAGGGGAACCGAACCGCACCGCACTCGGGCGGCGACTTGGGGAACCGAACCGCACCGCACTCGGGCGGCGACTTGGGGAACCGAACCGCACCGGACTCGGGCGGCGACTTGGGGAACCGAACCGCACCGCACTCGGGCGGCGACTTGGGGAACCGAACCGCACCGCACTCGGGCGGCGACTTGGGGAACCGAACCGCACCGAACTCGGGCGGCGACTTGGGGAAACAGAACCGCACTCCGCGGAAACTCGGGGAAACACAACCGCACTGGGGCGGCGACTTGGGGAACCGAACCGCACCGCACTCGGGCGGCGACTTGGGGAACCGAACCGCACCGAACTCGGGCGGCGACTTGGGGAACCGAACCGCACCGCACTCGGGCGGCGACTTGGGGAACCGAACCGCACCGCACTCTGGCGGCGACTGCGGGGACAGATCCGCACTCTGGCGGCGACTGCCGGGACAGATCCGCACTCTGGCGGCGACTGCGGGGACAGATCCGCACTCTGGCGGTGACCTAGGGGACAGAGCCGCACTCGGGCGGTGACCTAGGGGACAGAGCCGCACTCGGGCGGTGACCTAGGGGACAGAGCCGCACTCGGGCGGTGACCTAGGGGACAGAGCCGCACTCGGGCGGTGACCTAGGGGACAGAGCCGCACTCGGGCGGTGACCTAGGGGACAGAGCCGCACTCGGGCGGTGACCTAGGGGACGGAGCCGCACTCTGGCGGTGACCTAGGGGACAGAGCCGCACTCTGGCGGTGATTTGCGGAACAGAACCGCGCTCGGGCAGCGACTTGGGGAACACAACCGCACACGGGCGGCGACTTGGGGAAACAGAAACGCACTCCGCGGAAACTCGGGGAAACACAACCGCACTGGGGCGGCGACTTGGGAAGTCTGTACCGCGATCGGCGGCCACTCACAAAGTCCGTACAGTGATCGGCGACATTCGGAAGGCGGGGCTCTGCGCGGCGGCAAGAGCCATCACGAGCCGCAGCAGTGGGAGTGGAGCCAGGGACGATCGCGGGTCCGACGCAGCTGGCTTGGATGTCTGGCGACGTTCGCGGGTCCTGCGACGCTGGGGTGGAGCCCGATGGCGGCCGTGAGTCTGATGACGCCGGGAGGCACTCCAACGGCGGCCGTGGGTCCGGCGTCGCGGCACCAGAGTCCGATCGCGGCCGCAAAGCCGCTGGCGCCAGAAGCACTCCGATGGCGGCCGCGGGTTCGGCGTCGCGGCAGCGAAGTCCGACGACGGTCGCAGAGGCGATGGTGCCGGGAGGAACTCCGATGGCGGCCGTGAGTCCGGCGTCGCTGGAGCAAGATCCGATGGCAGCTGCAAGCCCATGGCGCTGGAACAAGCTCGGACGACGATCGGGTGTTGCAGCGGGAGCTGGTGGTGGAGGGGGGTCCAAGCGCTGGTCGTTGTGATGGTCGGATCATTCTGTCACGGTCGGATGGTGGAGCATGGAGCAGGACGACCAAGTGCAGCTTGGACCAGGGTTTATTGCAGCAACTCAAAATACAGACTCGGTGAACTGACATGACTTAAACAATAACTTGACTGACTGACCGGGACGTGGAACAAGAAGACAGCAGGACATGACGGCATCAAGACAGGACGACAGCAACCAAAACCAATGACCAAACCCAATACCAAAACCAATACCAAAACCAACCAATACCAAAACCAATGATCCGACAGGGAGTGAGGGGCAGACAGGACTTTTATACACGACAGGTAACGAGAGGCAGGTGGGAACAATCACACTGATCGTGGGCACACAGGAGGGGAGGGGCGAGCACACAGACAGAAACCGAGACAGACACATAGTGGAGCAGTTGGGGACGAGGCGTGACAATCAACATTTACTTCGGCAAAACTAGTGCTTGGGTGCGCTATACAAACGAATCCCTGAGGTCTTAACAAAGACATCTAAAAATATCCGTAACATAATAAGAACTTCAAACATTAGCGGGGAGCCATCAATACCATGCGGTCACTTCGAAGTCTTGCCTCGAATTGAGTTACTCGGCTCGAGCTTCGGGTGACTTGAGAGGGATTGGCGTCGTACAGAAATTAGATTGATTCCGGTGGAGTTAATTTAACACGGGTGGTTAGATTACGGACGAATCTCCGAACCCGGCTAAGACAAACCCGTTATCGGGAAGCCGGGGGCACCTTCTTGAAAGAGGTGCGTTTGACAATATATTTTCATAGGATATGTTACTTCTATTCAACTGCAATATCACTACTTTGTTGTAAGACGTATGCAACGAAATTTCGTTTTGTATGCACCATGTGCAGACAAGATGACAATAAAGTTTGTCTAAGTCTAAGTCATGTCAGGTCAGCTGTCTGGAGAGAGAGAGAAGTCAGGACCTGCGGGCGGACCACCACCGTGCCACCGCCGCCATGACGGAACTCAAAAGCAAACTCCATGAGGAGAAGCAGAAAGAGTTAGCCGTTACCAGGGAGACATTACTGCGGCAGTATGAAATGGAGCTGATGAGAGTGATCAAAATCAAAGATGGAGAGATCCAGCGACTGAATGCCTTGGTCCTCAGCCTGAGGGACGACTCCATGGACAAGGTGATCCGCTCAATCCGTGTCTGACTATCCGCACGCCACGTCGGGCTCCGATGCGGCCGCTACCGTATTGTGTAGCTTGTCCCCAGTAAGCGTCGCGGCGCTCCGTTGCGGTCTCAACGGCCCGGTGTGGCGCAATGTCTGCTCAGGTGAGGAGCGGGGGCGCTTTGCTGGCGGAGGTGGAGGAGACGCGGCGGTGTTGGGAGACCGAGCGGTGTCGCCTCCACCAGGAGCGCGGAAGAAGCCCTGGCAGCGGCCCAGCAGGCCTGGCAGTCCCGAGCGGACGAGCTCCGATCAGCTCATCACCAGCATCGGGAGGAGCTGAGCCGAACCAAGAGAGACTGCGAGAGGGAGATCCGTTGACTGGTAGGACTGATCAGATGCGCGGTGCGTGGCTATGTTCCCAATTTCGTCGTATACCTGCAGTGCAATGACACCTAAGGCATTCTATTCTATTTCACAAGAAGAAAATGTCCGGTTGCTCGCTTCGCTTTTGTCACAGCAAAGGTGTTCTAGTCGATTCAAGAAAAAAATTGGCCGGTTGCTCTCTTTGTTTTTGTCACAATTCTGGCAAATGAGTTTGCCCGCCTGCCTGAACGCTCTCCGTTTGTACATCCAGATGGATGAGATCAAGCTGAAAGACAGAGCGGTTAGTGTTTTGGATAAAGCCCTGGAGCCGGCCACGTCCACCGCCTGCAGTCAAAGTCAAAGCAACATAATCATACGATAAAGATAATCTGGAAAACCCTGACACACCCTGTAGTTGTCACTTTTGGAAAAGACGAGCGTCCCTCCAATCATCGCCGGTGACGTGTTTTTCAGGCTCTGGAGACAGTAGCTCATGTCAGAAATGTCATTGTGAGTCGCGTTTGTTTCTGCGCCGGAGCCGTTCGTTCCCTTTGCATCCAAAGAATCTCAAAGGCGGATTATTTGTGTCGACAGGAGAGAGATTTGCTGCTACGATACCGACGTCGAGAATCTCTGAGGAGGAACAAAGCGTGAGGTCCTGCAAGGTGAGTCTGTTTGTTTGCGGCTGCTTGGTGTTGCGCAAGATGAAATGGCCTTTTTCTCGCTATCGTTCCTCTCGTCGATTCATCGTGAGGTGTCGCTTCAGTTTGTTCAGAGAGATGTTTGCTTCCGCGCCCGCAGATCATCGAAACATTTTACGGCTACGACGAAGACGTGTTGGTGGACTCGGACGGATCGTCCTTGTCTTTTCACACCGACAGAACCCCCGACACGGAACCCGAAGAGGTAGCCCGCCATTTCTGCCAGCGTATTGGCGCCAAACATTCCTCTTCAGCCTGGAATCGGACTCGTCTTTGCGTCGCGGGTGCTTTGTCGCCGGTCTGACTGATTCTGGTACTAGTGCTGTGTTGCATTGGTGTGTGCATGAGGAGGCGGAGCTTCGCTACCGCCAGCTGACGCAAGAATATCAAGCGCTGCAACGAGCCTACGCTCTGCTCGCCCAGACCAGCGGAGGGGACTACGACGCCGAGAAGGAGATCAAGGTGGCGCCCCTTCCCGCAACCCCCGGCCGGGTCGCAGCCTCCCCGTTCTCACCCAGCCTCGGGTGTTCTCTGGTCTGAAAGGAGGAGGAGGAGCCTCCCTCCTCCTCCTTTCAGACCAGAGAAAAGCTGATGGTAGAAATGGGTCACTATCAAAGCAGAGTAGCAGATCTGGAGTCAGCGCTGAAGCAACAAGGACAGGTAAGCTCATCAATGAGCACACCTTTTTCTCAGACAAAATAGCTACATTCTTCAGTCACTCATTCGTCTGGCATTACTGGACCAACCCCCCCCTGAACGTGGCTGGGAAAATGCGGAGAAAAGCAAATGTCATTTTCCAGTCAACCAAAGAATTTGTGGATGAAAATGACACAACATTCCAAAGCTGTCCACGCGTTTGTCTCTTCTAGAATGTCAAGTGGGTGGAGGAGAAGCAGCTGCTGCGTCAGAGCAATCAGCAGTTGGCCGAAAAGGTGACGGAAAGAAAGGCGCTGGGCGGAGTCGCTTGGCGTCACACCCGTCGGGAAGCCCCGCAGATGAGGTCTGACTGTCTTTTCAGGTCAGGCGGATGGAGGCGGAAGAGCACATCCAGGATATCCGAGACCAAAACGAACTGCTTGAGTTCCGCATCCTGGAGCTGGAGGTGGGAAGACTCGCACAAGCGTGTTGAGGCCAGAGATGTGACAGACGGACGGACGGACGGATGCATGCCTCTGCCTTTCAGGAGAGGGAGTGGCGCTCCCCCGTCTTGAAGTTTCTGCAAGTCCGTTTCCCAGACGGCCTCAGCCCTTTGCAGATCTACTGCGAGGCCGAGGGCGTGAGCGTACGTAAGGCGTCCCTCGCAACCCTAACCTTAACCCGAGGTCCCAGAACACCTTACATTGCTCCTTGCGCCTTTCCCTCGGACATCGTCATCAGTGATCTGATGAAGAAGCTGGACATCCTGGGCGATAACGCCGTAAGTGTATGTCGAACTCCTTATGTTCGCACTCCACGAGACTCGGTGGCTCAAATGTGACTTTTGGAAGGCTTTGCGCTGAAAGAAGCTTATTGACGCTGTGCCTTTGGGCTCTTGCAGAATCTCACCAACGAGGAGCAGGTGGTCGTGATTCACGCCAGGACCCTTCTCACCCTAGCCGAGAAGGTAACGCGCACGTCCACGCACGCTCTCGCATTCTGCTTATGTGACAGCAGCCTTTCCTCAGTGGTTAGAATACATCAAAGTGACCAAGTCAGCACTTCAACAGTAGATGTTGGACATTGAAAGTGAGAAGGTAGACAGACATGCGACATCAGCCAAGGGGAACTCGGGGCAATGTGCCCCAACAATTCTGACTTTGAGCTGTGCTAGGATATGTTCTGTAAGCAGAAGGGCTACCTGGATGAAGAGTTGGACTTCAGGAAGCGTTCCATGGACCAGGCTCATAAGGTAAGCCACCCTCAAATCTCCCGCCGGACCACTGATGGACGAGGATTGCGGCCCAGAGGATCCTGGAGCTGGAGGCCATGTTGTACGAGGCGCTACCGCAGCGGGACTGCCCCGCCACGGACGGCGAAAAAGCCAGCCACGCTGGCGTGAATGACGTGCTGACGGCGGATCAGAGAGAAGAGCTTAGGAGCGCCGTGGACCAATGGAAGCGAGCCCTGATGTGCGAGTTGAGGGAGCGCGACGCTTGCATCCTCCAAGAGAGAATGGATCTGCTGCACAGCGCGCAACAGGTAAGGGCCCAAAGCCAGCCCGGCACTTACTTGCACGCTTACTGGCTTTTGAAGGCCACTTTCCATTTGTCCGTCCTAGAGGAACAAAGAGCTGAAAGAATTCATCGAAGCTCAGAAGACACAAATCAAACAATTGGAGGAGAAGTTTCTGTTTCTCTTTCTATTCTTCTCCTTGGCCTTCATTCTGTGGCCCTAACACCAGCTGGTGAGTGAGCTCCAGCGGCACCGCACTCGACACCTCCGATACACTGCCAGCCGGTCTCAGACGTTGGCAGACGCTCCGATGCCGACGTATACCCCCGCCACGGTGACAGAGGCACCGCGTCACACCGGCGCTCATCCAATCAGAAGGCAGGAAAGGCAAATTCACATGCAGGGCACTCTTGAACCAGAAGAGAGCGCCACAAAAAACGGTTGTTGCCCCAAACGCGCACTAAAAAGGGTCAGAATAACAAGAGTCCCACCGGCCAGCCGGGGCCACCCGTCCATCCATTTCTTCAGGGGGGAAAAAAATTGGAGTCACCGGTGAGTACATTTTGCATTTAGCTCTGCTTTTCTGCTTCTGTCTTCAAGTGTGTGGCATCCTGCGACCAAAGATTCAGCCAACCCCAAAGCGGTTGACCTCAACGTCCCACCACCATGCCGACCAGAGCAGGTGACGTGATGCTTTGGACATCCTTCCGTCTCAGATGCCCAAAAGTACTCTTTGCCACATCTGCGGCAATACGGTGTCTTTTCAAAGGTGCAAATAAATCCAGCGTGGGCGGAACACGCACGTCTTCGTTTTTTCCCGCTTTGTTTGTGTGACAGCTGTTGTGAAGATTTTATACAAATAAAGTTGTATAGTACAGGTTTGGCCAAGCCGCAATTCCTGAACCGCATGCGGCTCTTTGCTTGGATTCATGCGGCCCTTTTATGTTCATATCAACATTAGTGTGTGTGTGTGTGTGTGTGTGTGGGGGGGGGGGGGTTGTGCGTGTTGGCTTCACTTGAGTTCAATTTGGTATTTTGGTCAAAAGCGCATGTGGTGAAATTCCACAAAGTAGGATGGGCAAACACATTCCAGTAAACTACTAGTGTCAATTGGGCTCTCGAAATGGAAGGGAAAAGATGCACAGCAAAACGGAAATATGTAGATGAACACAGGACGTTTTTATCAGAGTGGGAAAGTTTCTATTTTTTGTTGAACGTGATGGCAAACCATTCTGCCTGATATGTCAGACCTCAGCGCATTTCAAAGATTCAAATCTTCAGCGCCATGCACTTCAGCTCACTCCATGGCTAACATTGATCAGGCGTCGAACCCGCAACATCATGCTTAAGAGGTGGACATGCTAACCAGTGCGCCATTATGTCAACGCATAATAACTAAGTCTACTGATCAAAACAGCGGTTACTATATGACGTCGCTACGTGGTCAAGTGACGCAGACAAGACATCAATGGACGGACCTTCCTCCGAAATTAGAATCCGTGGGCAGAGTTAACTTGTTTAAAAGGGAGTGGGCAGAAGAAATATTTAATTTATTTAAATCTATTTTGAGTGCACACCATTATGCCAATGCATAACAACTGTAAATCTACTAAACAAAACAGCGGTTGCTATATGACATCTGCCACGTTGTGGTCACGTGACAGACGTGACGTCGATGGGCGAAACTTCCGCCGGAATTCAAATCCGCGGGGAGAGTTAACTTGTTTAAAAGGGAGTGGGCAGAAGAATTATTTAATTTATTCAAATCCATTTGGAGTGTGCGCCATTATGTCAATGCATAACAACTGTAAGTCTACTAAACAAAACAGCGGTTGCTATATGACGTCTGCCACGTCGTGGTCACGTGACGCGGACGTGACGTCGACGCCTTCTTTACATCCCACCGATCACAGGATCCCTCGGCTGCATAACCGCGCCCCCTTCCCAACCATTCGGATTTGCTATACGTGAAAACGACGCCAATGGGCGGGCTCTTCCGCCAGAATTTAAATCCGTGGGCGTGGCTCGCAACAGGAAGTAGGAAAATGGCGATGTTGACAAAGACACAGCGGATGGTAACATACGACTAACGAGAGAAATATTTTTATTTTCTGCTTGCAACTGGACCGTCCAGAGCGTACACGGTAAGTACAACTCATCGTTTTTAAAAAGAAGTACTTTTGTTGCCCTGAAAAGCGAGTGAGTGTGGCGTTTGGGGGGAACGTCGAATTTCGACGATTATTTCGACTGGTCAACGGTTGTAAATGATTGCGTTGATTAAAAACTTTATTTAACTCTACTCTTAACTTTGCCGTTTCAGATATGCGGGTATTACACCGCGGAAATGACGTCAATAGGCTGAACTGTCGCCAATATTCAAATCTGTGGGCGCAATGGCCTTGAGCGAGACAACGGATACAAACACGACGACTATCAACAGAAATATCTTTATTTTCTGCTTGCAAGTGGACCGTCTAGAGCGTACACGGTAAGTACAACTCATTAGGTTTAAAAAGATTTACGTTTGTGTAGTTTGCGTTGCGTTACATCTGTGAATGTTGGTTGAGGCTAAATGTTAATGTTTAATTTCCTTCCTTTAGGTTCCACGGTGTTTGTTGGCTGTAAGTTTTCCACTGCAAGAAGAGGCTCGTATCATTGACCAGGAGCGAGCTACAAGTATCATTGACCAGGAGCGAGCTACAATGGTGAGTAGCCATAACATTTATGTTAAACACTTCCTATTTCATGTCTAACAGTACTTGATTTAACAAATAACCATAAATAAATACAATGTGGGCACTGAAGTTAACATATGTGATTATACTGCCTAATCCGTCACCGAGTATATTGTTGCAAAGTAATATAAGATCCAAAGTTGTAATTCAGAATAGTTTTCAAAAGAAGGCCATTAGAATTATATACAAGTCTGATTACCCTGAACATAATAACAAGCTATTAATTAAATCACAAATTCTTCAATTCAAAGATTTGGTAGATTATCAGACAAATAATGTCTAACAGTAATTGATTTAACACATCACGATAAGTAGATTGAGTGTGGGCACTCTCAAGTTAACATATGTGAGTATACTGCCTAATCTGTTACAGAGTATGTTGTTGCCAAGTAATGTAGAATAGATCCAAAGTAGTAATCCAGAATAGTTTTGAAAAGGCCATTAGAATAATGAACAAATCTGATTACCTTGAACATAGTAACAAGCTAAGTGTTTAATATGTCCTATGAAGTCAAAATTGGGCACCATCATGTGGTGAAATTTGGAATTGCATCACATCCAATTTTGCCTGGGAACAAACAGATTTAATAAATCTTAGTCTTAAATAAGCCACTCCTCAAACAAGTAAACTCTGCCCATTTTGCGTAGTAGATGTTCTGTTAATATCTAGTATTTATACAAAGTCATAATTTAAATTGCTTTCATTTAACTAAGCGTTTAATACTTCCTATCAGGTCTCAAGTCAAGATTTGGCAAAATACAATTTCAGCAAATCCAATTTTGCCAGGGAACAAAACTAGATTAAATAAACTAAATAAGTCTTCTTCCCATTAAATAAATCAGAAAAGTCTGTCTTGTAACCAGTCCTCTTCAAACAAGTAAAGTCTGCCCATTTTGTGCCGTGGATTTTGTGTCTATGCCTAGTACCGGAAGCCTCGGCCGGCTTAAAAGTGAGGAGGAAAGCGCGCGGAGAACCGGCTGGAGGTCCCCTGGAAGCTCAGCGGGCCGCCGAAAACGCGTAGCCGGGGTGCCGGAAGCCTCCTCGGGCGTCAAAAGTGAGGAGCGACGCACCCCCAAGAACCGCCTGGGTCCTCCACCCACCGTTGAAAAAGACGTCGAGTCAGGCTACACCGGCGGAGCCGGCGCACAGCGCCGGCGAAGCCGTCACCGCGACACCGGTCAGCTTTTCGAGTTTTATACTTGCTCGTCAAGGCTGTCAATCTAACGTGAGCGTTATGCATGGTTTGCGGACAGTCCACCATACGTCGCATTATCACGAAATGGGACATTAGAACCGCAGTTTTAATCATATCGAGACCCCGTCTCTGGCCCTCTGTTACCAACCACCGCCCTAGCCATCCCCGCTCCGGGAGGTAGCGCACCCAGACACTCGCTGGGGCGGACCGCCTTTACACGGTTCCGGACCCATCTCCAATTTGCGTCTTCTAGTAAGCCAACCAAAACGGAAAACCTCACTCCAAGCGCAGCCAATCCAACCGGAGTCGCTCCTTTCCAGTTGGCCCCGAATCCCCCTACGGCTGCCCGCACATCAAACGCAGCAACTGCAGCGCCGGGAATCCATTGGGGCCGAAAAGAATCACGCTCCAGAGGGACCCTCAGTCCTATCGAGAACGGAAAGATCCGCTCAGCTGTTTCCCATCCAGCCTCACTTCACCAACTTCGGGACCTGGACTGTCCCAGTAGGCTCTGATCACCACCTGCCGATGCCCGCCGTAGGGACACCCCTACGCTCTAGCAGATGACCCTTCACGTGGGTCCGATGGTCCACAAGGCGCCAAATAGAGAAGCCGCTCCTAAGCCGGTCACCACCACGTGCAGTGACATCGGCTACTTCCCATCGCCACCGTCCGGTCCCACAGGCCACAGGCTCGCATACTTCCAGCCCGGCTCAAAACCTCCCCAAGTTGTCCCACACGAGACCCCTCGGCGGAGCGTACACCTACCGATGTGCGATCGTATCCGGTCCGGGTCCTTAACGTACCCCACAGCCTGAGGCATCGCAGGTCCCACAACCGAGTATCTCGTTACAACGGAGGCTCGCATCACGCCCAGACCCAAGGCACTCCAAGCCGGACCTTCGACACACGGGCGGTTCGGAACAACTGACGCGCCCGCACCAGCAGCCGGAGCGGTTCCCCATACCGCTCCGGATCCACGCTCCAGTGATAGTACACCTACCAGGCAGACCCCTGCACCGCCTCGCTAGTCCGAAGATCATACCACCAACTCCAAAAGACCAACAGGGTTCCAGGTGCACCTGACCTGTCCGGGAGTCAAAGCGGATAGCCTAGGGCCCCTGTCGCCGTCTCGCATCACCGAGTTGGTGGCTGCCCAGGCCGCGGACCAGCCTGACCACACCACCGCGTCGTACTATCCGCCCCTTCCCTTCCACCCGCACCCCCTGGTCGCAGACCCGTATTCAGCACTGTCCGGTGAATCGGCCACAGGAGTAAGACGAATCCCTCCATTAGACCGACCGTTCGGGTCAGGGCCTAGCACGAGCCCAACATGATGCAGCGGCATGCGTCCCAGATGAATGCGGGCGTTAGCGTTCGAGTTGCGTGGATAAGGGAATCCACGCTAATAAATGTGAGATGGGCACAGGTGCTGCCACAACCCACCCTGCGAGCAGCCCACACTCGGGCGTCGGATCGCCCGATTCCATGTTCAATATTGCCTAGTTCCCAATACATGCAGGAGAAGATCATAAGAACCGAGTCACAGGAGCTCCTTCGCAGCCGATAAACCGTCGTCGGTGCGGGGCTCACCCCGCCACCACAAGTACGCACCCGCAGTGGCACCCAGCCGCACCGCACTCGGGCGGCGACTTGGGGAACCGAACCGCACCGCACTCGGGCGGCGACTTGGGGAACCGAACCGCACCGCACTCGGGCGGCGACTTGGGGAACCGAACCGCACCGCACTCGGGCGGCGATTTGGGGAACCGAACCGCACCGCGCTCGGGCGGCGACTTGGGGAACCGAACCGCACCGCGCTCGGGCGGCGACTTGGGGAACCGAACCGCACCGCACTCGGGCGGCGACTTGGGGAACCGAACCGCACTCGGGCGGCGACTTGGGGAACCGAACCGCACCGCACTCGGGCGGCGACTTGGGGAACGGAACCGCACTCGGGCGGCGACTTGGGGAACCGAACCGCACTCGGGCGGCGACTTGGGGAACCGAACCGCTCTCGGGCAACGACTTCGGGGGACAGAACCGCGCTCGGGCGGCGACCTAGGGGACAGAACCGCACTCCGGCGGCGTCTTCGGGGACAGAACCGCACTCGGGCGGCGACTGCGGTGACAGATCCGCACTCGGGCGGCGACCTAGGGGACAGAACCGCACTCGGGCGGCGACCTAGGGGACAGAACCGCACTCTGGCGGCGACCTAGGGGACAGAGCCGCACTCTGGCGGCGACCTAGGGGACAGATCCGCACTCTGGCGGCGACTGCGGGGACAGATCCGCACTCTGGCGGTGACTTCGGGGACAGAACCGCACTCGGGCGGCGACTGCGGGGACAGATCCACACTCTGGGGGTGACCTAGGGGACAGAACCGCACTCCGGCGGCGCCCTAGGGGACAGAGCCGCACTCTGGCGGTGACCTAGGGGACAGAGCCGCACTCTGGCGGTGACCTAGGGGACAGATCCGCACTCTGGCGGCGACTGCGGGGACAGATCCGCACTCTGGCGGTGACTTCGGGGACAGAGCCGCACTCGGGCGGCGACTGCGGGGACAGATCCGTACTCTGGCGGTGACTTCGGGGACAGAACCGCACTCGGGCGGCGACTGCGGGGACAGATCCGCACTCTGGCGGTGACTTCGGGGACAGAACCGCACTCGGGCGGCGACTGCGGGGACAGATCCGCACTCTGGGGGTGACCTAGGGGACAGAACCGCACTCCGGCGGCGCCCTAGGGGACAGAGCCGCACTCTGGCGGTGACCTAGGGGACAGAGCCGCACTCTGGCGGTGACCTAGGGGACAGATCCGCACTCTGGCGGTGACTGCGGGGACAGATCCGCACTCTGGCGATGACTTCGGGGACAGAACCGCACTCGGGCAGCGACTTGGGGAACACAACCGCACACGGGCGGCGACTTGGGGAAACAGAACCGCACTCCGCGGAAACTCGGGGAAACACAACCGCACTGGGGCGGCGACTTGGGAAGTCTGTACCGCAATCGGCGGCCACTCACAAAGTCCGTACGGCGACATTCGGAAGGCGGGGCTCTGCGCGGCGGCAAAAGCCATCACGCGCCGCAGCAGTGGGAGTGGAGCCAGGGATGATCGCGGGTCAGACGCAGCTGGCTTGGATGTCTGGCGACGTTCGCGGGTCCTGCGACGCTGGGGTGGAGCCCGATGGCGCCGTGAGTCCGGCGTCGCTGGAGCAAGATCCGATGGCGGCTGCAAGCCCATGGCGCTGGAACATGCTCGGATGTGGATCGGGCGTCGCAGCGGGAGCTGGTGGTGAAGGGTGGTCCAAGCGCTGGTCGTTTTGCCGGTCGGATCATTCTGTCACGGTTCGGGTGTAGCATGGAGCAGGACGACCAAGTGCAGCTTGGACCAGGGTTTATTGAAGCAACTCAAAATACAGACTCGGTAAACTGACATGACTTAAACAATAACTTGACTGACTGACCGGGACGTGGAACAAGAAGACAGCAGGAAATGACGGCACCAAGACAGGACGACAACACCGAACGACAGCAACCAAAACCAAAACCAAAACCAATGATCCGACAGGGAGTGAGGGGCAGACAGGACTTTTATACACGACAGGTAACGAGAGGCAGGTGGGAACAATCACACTGATCATGGGCACACAGGAGGGGAGGGGCGAGCACACAGACAGAAACCAAGACAGACACATAGTGGAGCAGTTGGGGGCGAGACGTGACAGGCACACTTTTATATAGTCCTAACTCTAGCCCTAGTTGGAAACCCTCATCTTCGTTGAAAACCCCAGTTGGAAACACTGGCCACAATTTGAAACCTTAGTTGGTTTCCCTAACCCGAGTTGGAAACCCTAGTTTCAGAATACTCAGACTAAAAGTCACTTTTTCTTTCTGTGAAGTTCAGTTTGATTGAAATGGTCGGTGGTTGGATCAATTTTACAGTAAAAAAGAATTGTGAAACTGTAAATGCACAGCCTCATTAATGCAGGTGCTAGCATGTCAGTCTCACAAGCTGAAGGTCAAGAGTTCGGTCCTCAGGTGGGGCAGATTTTTATATACCTAGTCCAAACTAGCCCTAACCCTAACTCTAGCCCTAGTTGGAAACCCTAGTCCTAGTTGGAAACCTTAGTTGGAAACCCTATTTTCAGTAGGGAGCAGGTTGCTCAGACTAAAATAACGTTTTCTTCTTTTAAGGGGTAGGGCAGCAAAGTAAAGTCAAAGTCAAAGTCAAAGTCAAAGTCAGCTTTATTGTCAATTTCTCCACATGCCAAAGACACACAAAGAAACCGAAATTTCGTTCCCCCTATCCCACGGTGACAAGACATGGCTCACAACAGACAAACAAGTAAACAAGTATAACAAAAGCGTGCTGAATGAATAATGAATAAATAACACAACAATAAATAAATAAATAAATAAATAAATAAATAAATAAATAGGAGGAGCAGAAAAAAAAAGGAGCAAGTGCGCGTACAGCAGACATTCCCGAAAATAGCGCAACAGTGCCGCACGCTACGCAGAAGGGGGTAGCGAGTTCAGGGCCCTAACAGCCTGGAGAAAGAAGCTGTTGGCGAGTCTGGTGGTGCGGGAGCGCAGGCTCCTGTACCTCTTCCCAGAGGGCAGAAGGTCAAACAAAGAGTGAGCCGGGTGACTCACATCTCTGGCAATCGAGGTTGCCTTGCGGGCGACATGGGAGGTGTAAATGTCCTTCAGGGAGGGTAGCGAAGCACCAATAATCTTACCAGCCGTATTCACTATGCGCTGCAGGGCCTTCAAGTTCTGTTCAGTGCAGTTACCACCCCAGACAGCGATGCAACTGGTGAGGACGCTCTCAATGGTGCCACGGTAAAATGTAGACAGGACTGCCTGAGGAGCACATGCACGCCTGAGCTTCCGCAGGAAGTACAAGCGGCGCTGAGCTTTCTTTGCCAGTGACGAGGTGTTTTCGGACCAGGAGAGGTCCTCACTGATGTGCACCCCCAGGAACTTGGTGCAGCTCACCCTCTCCACCACAGCACCGTCGATGATCAGCGGCAGGTGTGTTGTGTGACCCTTCCGGAAGTCAACAATCATTTCCTTGGTCTTATTGACGTTCAGCAGGAGGTTGTTGTCCCTGCACCACGTGGTCAGAAGGTCAACTTCCGACCTGTACCGAGTCTCGTCGCCCTTCGTGATGAGACCCACCAGAGTCGTGTCGTCAGCAAACTTCACTATGCGGTTGTCGCTGTAGGTCGCAGTGCAGTCATGCGTCAGCAGGGTGAAGAGCAATGGACTGAGCACGCAGCCCTGGGGGGCTCCCGTGCTCAGCGTGATGCTGGCGGAGATTTTGTCGCCAACACGCACCACCTGAGGCCTCTGACAGAGGAAGTCCAGTATCCAGTTGCAGAGGGAGGTACTGAGGCCCAGCTCGTCGAGTTTGCAGATGAGTCGCTGCGGCACAATGGTGTTGAAGGCAGAGCTGAAGTCCACAAACAGCAACCTCACATATGAGTCCTTTCTCTCCAGGTGGGTGAGGGCCGAGTGGAGGGCAGAGCAGATGGCATCCTCGGAGGACCGCTTGGCACGGTACGCAAACTGGAAAGGGTCAATGGTGGGGGGGAGAACGGACTTGATGTGCTCCATGACCAGCCGCTCAAAGCACTTCATGATGATGGGCGTCAGTGCCACAGGGCGGTAGTCATTGAAGCAGGACGGTGCAGGTTTCTTTGGCACAGGAACGATGGTGGCAGCCTTGAAACACGAGGGGACGATGGCCTGCTGCAGGGAAACGTTAAAGATGTCCGTGAAGACACCCGACAGCTCCCCAGCACAGTCCTTCAGCGCTCGACCAGGGATGTTGTCGGGGCCCGCCGCCTTACGGGTGTCAATAGCGGCAAGCACCCTCCTCACACCGTCGGCAGAGAGGCGCAGGGGCTGCTCGTGTGGGGGGGGGAGTGGACTTCAGTGGGCAAGTGCTGTTCTGGGCGTCGAAGCGAGCAAAGAAGCGGTTCAGATCGTTCAGCAGACGGACGTCGCCCTCACAGCTCCTCGGCGCGGGCTTGTAGTCCGTGATGGTCTGAATGCCCCGCCAAAGGCTACGTGCGTCCTTGCTGTCCTTGAAGTGGGTGGAGACCTTGCACGAGAACGCCTTCTTCGCTTCTTTGATGCCTCGGGACAGGTCGGCCCTCGCTGTCCTCAAGCCAGCCTCATCCCCCGCTCTGAAAGCCTTGTCCCTGGCCCTCAACAGTCTGAGGACAGCCCCCGTCAGCCACGGCTTCCAGTTCGCGCGAGTGACGACGGATTTTGAGCAAGTCACATCATCGATGCACTTTGTGATGTAAGAGGTAACAGAGTCAGTATACTCCTCTATGTCCGTCCAATCGTTGTAGGTGGCTGCCTGCTTAAACAAGTCCCAGTCAGTGGTGTCGAAGCAGTCACAAAGTGCATCGGAGGCACCCTCAGGCCACACTCGAACCTGCCTCCGAACCGGCCTGGATGCCTTTACCAATTGTCTGTATGCGGGCAAAAGCAAGACGGTGAGATGGTCAGAAAGCCCCAGATGGGGGAGGGGGGTGGCTTTGAAAGCTCCCTTTTGCGCCGAGTAGACTAGGTCCAGGAAGCTGTCTCCACGTGTCGGAAAGGGAACATGCTGGTGAAGCCTCGGGAAAACAGACTTCAGGTTGGCATGATTGAAGTCTCCAGCGAAGATGGTGAAACCGTCAGGGTGCGCTGTTTGCTGTTCACTGACAGCCTGGTACAGTTCACCAAGCGCCGCTATCCTGTCTCCTTCGATGTTGGAAGGCGGGATGTATACCGCGACTAGCAGAATCGCGGTAAATTCCCTCGGCAGATAAAAAGGACGGCACTTAATGATCACAAACTCCACAAGCGGCGAGCAGTGCTTACATACCACCACAGAGTCCCGGCACCATTCTTCTCGGATGTAGACGCATATTCCACCTCCACGCGACTTTCCCCCTCGTACAATGGCACGGTCCGCCCGATAGCACGCTAGCCGCTCCAGATGCACTGCAGAGTCCGGAATGTTCTCACTCAACCAGTTCTCGGTGAACACGAGCACACAGCAGTTCCGCACCGTCCGGTTCGTAGACCTCAGCAGGCGAACGTAATCCATTTTGTTGTCCAGCGATCGAACATTCGCCAGAAGAATGGAGGGCACCGCCGGTCGCGCTGGGTTGGCCGCCAGCCTGGCCCGGACGCCTCCGCGCTTGCCCCTCTTTTGCCTCCTCGCACACCGTTTCCGACGGCTCCCAACCGGGGGAGGAATAGCGGGTGAGGTCGGCGACGTTTCAGGACGTAGCAGTCCGAGCGCCTTTAATGTCGACGCTTCAAAGTCCAGAACGCCGCAAAACCCACTTCTGCCGATGTCAAGCAGAACCTGCCTACTGTACTTGTAGCACGGACGAGACGAACACACAAGACTGTCGGACGAACACTCATAAGACGAACAAATCACCGTACTGACGGGACAGAGAGTGGCCGCTGCGTGTGCACGCGCCGCCATCTTGAGGGGATACGTGAAGTAAGCAGGGATTGTGAATATCAGCAAGCACAGGTTGCTCGACTGGAGTCAAGAGAAACAAATTAAAAATTGTAAATCAGATGAAAAATGTGCCTCTTTCTTTTGGCTTTTGTCACTGACATTTGTGGTCACCACAACAAAGATCAAAATAGCACACAAACAGTTTACCTATATTTTCCTCTTTCAATTTGATGATACACTAGACATGAAGACCTGTTTAGATTTGAAATCTTATCCATTAGGCCAGATAGCCATACAGGAAATTCTGACAAGTGATAGCAGTGCAATGATTTTTGACCATATACAGTAAATCTACAGCCTAGATTCAAGTGGAGTTAACTGACTGGATCAGAAGATTAAGGGGTTCAAGTCCCTTCGTTGTTAATTTAATGAATGTCAAGAGGAAAGTAGCCTAGTAGATAATGTGTCTAACATTAAATAATAGTTTTTGTTTTGTTTCTGCATTACCCGATACATCTCCTTCACATTGTGACACATTCTCCCATTATCTGTCTGTGTTAGGTCGAGAAAAATATTTTAAAGGAAAGGTAAGTATTGTTGTGCTGTGTTGTGTTGTGTTGTATTGTGTGTTGTCATTACCGTATTTTCTAGACTATAAGTCACGTTTTTTTTTTCATAGTTTGGGTGGGGGGGGCGACTTATACTGAGGAGCGACTTATACGTGATTTTTTGTCACAAATTTTCAAAATTAAAAAAAAAAAACGAAAAACGGATAAACGAACCGTGACGTAGCAAGGGATTACTGTAGTTTGAACTGCAAGTGACGTCAGCGGCGCGGCGGTTGTTTACTTAAAGGACAAAGGATTTGATCACGGGAAGAGAAAGATGACGAAGGGCCCCATGTACTACCGGCATCTTTAGTGGCTTTGCTTGTAAGTGACACAGAGGACAAAGAGTTAGGGTTAGGGTTAGGGTTAGGGTTGTCCCATCAGTTGGAATGAGCACGGATCAGGTGATGCGCTTTCAACACGACATGCAGAATTACCATCGCAAGGTCAAGATCAGGGCATATTTTGGAGGATGTGGTAAAAATACATTAATACCATTTGTTAAACCTTCTACCTGGTCTCCCCCAATGTGTGAACTACCATTGGAAGTAGCTCACCTGATGGAACTGGACACCAAGGCCTTCAGAAAACACCATATAGGATCAAACGGGACCAGCAACCTATCTGAGGACAAGAAGAAGGCTTTGAGGGAATTGAGGAGCAACAAACGGATAGTCATCAAACCGGCGGATAAAGGCTCGGCTATTGTTATCCAGGACAGAGAACAGTATACCAAAGAAGCCATGCGACAGCTTCAGGATGAAAGATACTACACCGCACTAGAAAAACCCATCTTTTGGGACACAAGACCAATGGTGTCCGAGATTGTAGACCGGTTGAGGGAACAGAATTATATCACATCCAGGCAACATGAATACCTGACTGGAGATTCTGAACCCAGGCCACGACGGTTTTATATGCTCCCTAAAATTCACAAGGATCCAAAAACCTGGCCCGTCCCATATGAAATACCACCTGGTAGACCTATTGTTTCAGATTGTGGAAGTGAAACATATGCCACAGCCGAGTTCTTGGAATACTTTCTGACTCCACTGTCTACAAAACACCCTCCCTATATCAAGGATACTTACCATTTCATCCAAATTGTGAAGGACGTACGAATGGACCCCGACCAGACCTTCTTTTTCACGATGGACGTGGACAGTCTTTACACCAACATCCCGATAGCGGCGGGAATGGACTGTGTTAAGAAGGTATTGGAAAGGTTCCCGGACCCTAGAAGACCGGACTCTTACCTGTTGCAACTTCTGGAGATCAACTTGACCAAAAATGACTTTGAATTTGACGGTCAGTACTACCTACAAATAAAGGGGACGGCCATGGGGAAGAAGTTTGCTCCAGCGTACGCCAACATTTTTATGGCACATTGGGAACACGAGGCCTTGGCAAAATGCAAGAAGAAACCACAAAGATACGTCAGGTACTTGGACGACATATGGGGTGTATGGGCTGGATCGGAAACGGAATTCCGTGAATTCTTCCATTTACTTAATTCCCACGATCCGTCCATTACCCTCAAGGCAGAAATTGGACACAACTCCATCAACTTTCTTGATACTACGGTATTCAAAGGCCCCAATTTCCACAAAAAACAAATATTGGATATTAAGGTCCATTTCAAAGACACTGATACACATGCCTTGGTACACAAGTCCAGCTTCCATCCTTCCCATACTTTTCAGGGGATTGTCAAGTCGCAGCTATATAGATTCCACCGCATATGCACCGGAACGGAGAACTTCTACGATGCAGTCAGGATACTCTTTGGAGCTCTAAGAAAGAGAGGGTACGGTCGCTCCTTCCTGAGGAAGTGCTTGAAGACATACCGGATGAAGGGAAGAACCAGGGCGGTGGGTGACCCTATCCCGTTTGTTTCCACCTACTCATCAGGGATGAAGTACCTACACAGCAAAATCAGAAGAAATTTTAGGGAAGTCATGGCCTCCGGGGATGAACCACAAGCCACTAGATTGGTATCGGCATTCAGAAGAAACAAAAACCTCAAGGACCTACTTGTTCGGGCCAAGTTACCATCTACATTGCCCAGGGACCCTCATCCGCTTAGGCCACACTTCACCAGTCTGTCGTTTGTCAGGAGGGTGCGGGACAAGATGTTTTTTAAGGTTCAAGAGGGCTTCATTCTGGAATCCAGAAATTTAGTCTACCTGGTTATTTGCAAGAGATGCGGCACTAAACATGTAGGGAGTACAAGGACCAAACTCGGTACATTACTTATGCAACTTAAGTATAAAATTACTCACAAAATGGACAGCAGTTCACCGGTCATCCAGCATTTCATCCACCATGGGACAGAGGCCCTCTACATAGCGGGTTTAGAACGCAACAGCGCATGGTCAGACCCCAAGCGGTGTGATAGAGAGAAATACTGGAGAGCAAGCCTTGAAATGCCATCTCGGCAGGCGTAAAGGTCAATCCTAGACCCTATCGGGTTCCTACCCTAAACCTACCCTAACCCCAGTCCTATCCTAACCCCAACCCCACCCTAACCCTAATCCTAACCTATCCCCAACCCTAACCCTAACCCTAAACCCTAACCCTAACCCTAACCCCTAACCCTAACCCTAACCCATACTCACAAAAAAAAAAAAAAAAAAATTATGTGTGTATATGTATGTATGTATATGTGTATGTATGTATATATGTATATATATAGGTATGTGTGTATGTGTGTGTATGTGTATGTATGTATATCTATATCTATATCTATATCTATATCTATATACGCACCTACCTTCACTACTTACCTATAGATGGAACTACTTACCTGCAGTTGGAACCGCAATCTTGCACCCTGGACCCCTGGAGGGAAAAAAAAAAAAAAAAATTGTTTTATCTTTATAGAAATATACTATTTCAATTTGACTAATTGTAATTTTTTCGTTTAAACCGAATAAGAAGACTAGTATATTATTAAAGTCAATTGGAAAACGCAAATACAAGCTAAAACATGATACGTTTCTAGAACGAAATTTTGAAAAACCAAAAAGATTTAATAAAAAGAATTCGCAAAACAAAAGACCTTCAGTACGAATTCGAATTTCGAGCAAGACACATCGTTGTACCCTATAAGAAACAAAAATATTTTATTCAATACGGGTGTGCCAGACCTGAAGAAGGCTTAGTATAGCCGAAACGTTGTTAAGGCACACTACTATTTACATTCAATTTAATAATTTCCTATTTACAGTCGATTTAATAATTTACTATTGTTTATTTTATTTACAGTTATTTACAAATCATTTATTTTATTTCATTGCAAAAAAATTCATTGCAAAAAAATACGTTGCTAAATTCGGACAATTTGGACACTAAAACTCTTTTTGAAAAATAGACATTTGATTGGTTTTAGAATAAAAAGTCAAAAATTCAAATTTTACCCACTTATTTGTTTGTCTTTGAAATTTGAAAATTAAAAATATACAAATAAGACGTAACAATAAAAATTTGAAGTCCATCAATTTGTATGTCAGTTAATTACAACGGGGAATGGACAGTTGTCTGTAGGGGGCGACAGTGCCAGCCTGCAACCCGGGGGCGGGAGCGGGTGGCGAGGTATGGCCACGGATGGATGGACCGTGCGTTGTCCTCTTCTGCTAGGGGGGGACATCAGTTCCCCGTCCCTGGTAGGGGGTGGACTTCACAATCCAATCCTAACCCTAACCCTAACCCCTAACCCCTAACCCCAACCCCAACCCCAACCCTAACCCTAACCCTAACCCTAACCTAACCCTAACCCTAACCCCTAACCCTAACCCTAACCCTAACCCTAACCCTAACCCCAACCCTAACCCTAACCCTAACCCTAACCCTAACCCTAACCCAACCCTAACCCTAACCCTAACCTCAAATAAAATCACAATACTCACCCAAAACAAAAAAAAATGTGCATACCTATCAAATTTGAATGTAAACAATTGCAAATAAGCATTATTTGGGACAAAAAAAAGCAAAAAGAGCAGTTAAAAGTAAATACTTACCCAAAACAAAAATATACTTACCTAATCCGGAGATCACAAATCCACGCCCAATCGGTGCCTGGAAGAAAACAAGTTACTATGCTAAAGAAACAAGCGCGAATCGCTGGCTCCGCCCACTTGGAGGAGTGTATATAAGCACCGTTCGGAGCAGGAGCTCTCGGTCTCGATGCGGCCGTGGAGGAGGAAGCAGCTCCCCATGTGATGAAACTAAACTAAATTTAGATGCAATTCCTGTGTGCCAGACCTGAAGAAGGCACAAAAGATGCCGAAACGTTGTCGATGGCCACACAGATGAATAAAATTTAGCGCAAAATGACGCCGGTACAAAACCAATTGGAAACAAATAGTAATTTACCCACGCTCTACCCAGATAGGAGAGCGCATGGATGCCGCACAGAGCAAGATGCTCTCGCTCCACCCAGATAGGGGAGTCGATGAATTAGGTGCGAGGTACGAATATTTAGTTGAACGCAAGCGCAGCTGTCAATCTTACATGCCAAATCGAGACTCACTTATTAATTATATAACAAAGGCGACCGGATAGGTAAAGTGCAATCAAAAACAAGCATACAATAAGCACAAACACGTGTTCAAGGTCAAAAACTATCTTTATTAAGCCCTAATTAGTCCTGGCCAGCATGGCGGGCGCGGCCGCAACGGGCAGGATGCTCTGGAGCTGGTTGTGGGGTGCGGGCCAGGATGGTAGGACCGTGCCTTTGTTCCTCTCCTTCGGGGGAGGAACTCTTTACCTAACCCTAACCCTAACCCTAACCCTAATTAGTCCTGGCCAGCATGGCGGGCGCGGCCGCAACGGGCAGGATGCTCTGGAGCTGGTTGTGGGGTGCGGGCCAGGATGGTAGGACCGTGCCTTTGTTCCTCTCCTTTGGGGGAGGAACTCTTTACCTAATCCTAACTCGCCTGTGCCACCTCCAGTGCGCCCGCCCCACATTTCCGGTTTCCATCGAGCTCCTGTTACGTCTGCGTGCTGTCCCCTAAACTGGTCCTATCCCAGCCCTAATCCTAACCTATCCCCCATCCTAACCTAACCCCTAACCCTAACCCTAACCCTAACCTGACCCCATTTCCCGATAAGACAAAAACGTCAACCTGCAAGTTAAAATTTGAAAATAAACAAGTCAAAATTTGAACATAAACACAAATTTGAACAATAATTGCAAATAAGCACTATTTGAGACCAAAAAGCAGTTAAAAGTAAATACTTACCTCAAATAAAATCACAATACTCACCCAAAACAAAAAAAATGTGCATACCTATCAAATTTGAATGTAAACAATTGCAAATAAGCATTATTTGGGACAAAAAAAGCAAAAAAAGCAGTTAAAAGTAAATACTTACCCAAAACAAAAATATACTTACCTAATCCGGAGATCACAAATCCACGCCCAATCGGTGCCTGCAAGAAAACAAGTTACTATGCTAAAGAAACAAGCGCAAATCGCTGGCTCCGCCCACTTGGAGGAGTGTATATAAGCACCGTTCGGAGCAGGAGCTCTCAGTCTCGATGCGGCCGTGGAGGAGGAAGCAGCTCCCCATGTGATGAAACTAAACTAAATTTAGATGCAATTCCTGTGTGCCAGACCTGAAGAAGGCACAAAAGATGCCGAAACGTTGTCGATGGCCACACAGATGAATAAAATTTAGCGCAAAATGACGCCGGTACAAAACCAATTGGAAACAAATAGTAATTTACCCACGCTCTACCCAGATAGGAGAGCGCATGGATGCCGCACAGAGCAAGATGCTCTCGCTCCACCCAGATAGGGGAGTCGATGAATTAGGTGCGAGGTACGAATATTTAGTTGAACGCAAGCGCAGCTGTCAATCTTACATGCCAAATCGAGACTCACTTATTAATTATATAACAAAGGCGACCGGATAGGTAAAGTGCAATCAAAAACAAGCATACAGTAAGCACAAACACGTGTTCAAGGTCAAAAACTATCTTTATTAAGCCCTAATTAGTCCTGGCCAGCATGGCGGGCGCGGCCGCAACGGGCAGGATGCTCTGGAGCTGGTTGTGGGGTGCGGGCCAGGATGGTAGGACCGTGCCTTTGTTCCTCTCCTTCGGACTCACATACCTTAGATACCTACCATAGATACCTACCTTGGATACTTACCTCAAATTGGTACCACGCCTCTGGTCCCCGGACCACGCCCACCTAAAAAATTAGAAAAGACAAAAATTAGAAAAGACAAAAATCAAAAAATATATATATACGTAAATACCTACCTGAATAATCCACACACCTGTAGTAAGAAAAATGAGAAACAAAAAATTAAAATACAAAACAAAAAACAAAACAATAAAATAATCAAAATCATAATTCACAATATCAAATTGTAATTGGAACACATTCATTGAGGCTAAAACCAATTTTATTTCCAAAAAAAAAAAAGTCAGAAACAAAAACTAAAATTTGAAATTAGAAACTCTAACCAAACAGAGACTATAAAAGGACGCGCAGCGCAACAGATGCTCAGTGCGTGGAGAGAGAGCAAAGAGAAAACAACTCAGCAGCAATTACAAACAGTAGATTTCAGCATCAATTTCATTTTTTGTTTGTTTGTGTGCCAGACCTGAGGAAGGCCCTAGCGGCCGAAACGTTGTCAAGGCACACTTACATTATATATTGGCCAAACAAAATCTAACAAAAGAAATTTTATTAAAAAAAACTACTTCATTAAAAACAACCATATTAAAAACATTTTTTTGGTAAAAACAAATTTATTATATATATAACAAAGGCGAATTCCAGCCATGGAGCAAGGTTGGACCACGGTCCACTATGGCCGACGCCGCCGCTTTGCTCATCAGAACCCTGGGCTGGGAGCTGGGAGGTGTGCCGGATGGATGGACCGTGCTTTTGCCCCTGCTTCCAACAGGAAGGGGGGCTCCTACCGCAATCCTAACCAGCCAGTGCCTCCTCCGGTGCCCCCCAGCCACTCCGGCTTCAGGGTTCGCTCATATGCTACGGTGGTACGCCAAGGTGGTAGACGGCCCTCTGATGTGCATTCCACACAAAGTAAGGCTCCGGCCAGTGGGTGGCGACAAGCTGATGCCCATTTTGGCCTCCTAGTCCGGAAGTTGCACAGCATCATTAAGGTGACCCACCATTTATGGAATGTGGACCCTGAGAGAGGAGCCCCGCAACCGCGAATGATTGCAAGGATGGTGGAGGTGTTGTCGACCATGGTCAGGCCAGCGTTCCCTACCGGGGATGCGTTGGACCTGATCATGGGCAATGCTCTGAATTGGGGTCACACAACATGCCAAATCCTAACTGACCACTACCTGACCTGCCTTACCCAGTTATTGGATGACCTGCTGGTACTCATTACGCCGGAATGGGACGCTGCCTTTGCGGTGGCGACGAGGTGGGCCAGACGGAATTTTCCGCGGCTCTCGCAGGACACTTTGGACTATGTAGCGGGGCAGATCAGGGCAAGCACGGTGGATCTACCTCCTGATTCACCGTGCCCCACTTCCCCTCCAACACCACGTCCGGATCCGGAGCCCGTGACTCCAATGACGGAGCCCGTGACTCTATTGACGCCAATTCGGACCCGGTCGTCGCCGGCACCAAGTCGAGTTCCGGTACCCGTGGCTCTGTTGACGCCGGTCCTGGCCCAGACTTCACCGACACCAAGTTCAGTTTCGGTGCCCTTGGCATCTTCCATGCCAGTCCAGGCCCGGAGGACAGTGGCTCGAGAGGGTGGGAAGAACCGAAAATCGGTCTTCTGTATGCCATCGCATTCGCGTAGCCCTACGGCGCGTTGGGTTGACGGTCGAGGTCCGACTTCATATGAGGTCGGAGTGCTGAACCCGAACCCCAATCTGGACCCCATCTTTGACCCATTGGAGGAACCTGAACTCGGGTTCCTCTCCGATGAGTCAATTGAATCGAGGGACGAAGAATTCCACGACTCCTCGGGTTTCCGGAATTTGAGGGACCCTGACATTGGGCCTCGATATGATCTTCGTTCTAAGCCCCACCCAAGGGGGACCTAGGCGTACTCCATGTCCTAACACCCAACCCTACCCCCAATCCTAACCCTAACCCTAACCTAACCCTAACCCTAATACCTTACCTCAATCCAATTCCCTGTTTACGTCCTACTAGGAACAGAAAATCCAAACAGCAGGCTCAAATAACATAATTAGGTCAAATTTATTAAAATAAATTCGGACTCACATACCTTAGATACCTACCATAGATACCTACCTTGGATACTTACCTCAAATTGGTACCACGCCTCTGGTCCCCGGACCACGCCCACCTAAAAAATTAGAAAAGACAAAAATTAGAAAAGACAAAAATCAAAAAATATATATACGTAAATACCTACCTGAATAATCCACACACCTGTAGTAAGAAAAATGAGAAACAAAAAATTAAAATACAAAACAAAAAACAAAACAATAAAATAATCAAAATCATAATTCACAATATCAAATTGTAATTGGAACACATTCATTGAGGCTAAAACCAATTTTATTTCCAAAAAAGAAAAAGTCAGAAACAAAAACTAAAATTTGAAATTAGAAACTCTAACCAAACAGAGACTATAAAAGGACACGCAGCGCAACAGATGCTCAGTGCGTGGAGAGAGAGCAAAGAGAAAACAACTCAGCAGCAATTACAAACAGTAGATTTCAGCATCAATTTCATTTTTTGTTTGTTTGTGTGCCAGACCTGAGGAAGGCCCTAGCGGCCGAAACGTTGTCAAGGCACACTTACATTATATATTGGCCAAACAAAATCTAATAAAAGAAATTTTATTAAAAAAAACTACTTCATTAAAAACAACCATATTAAAAACATTTTTTTTGATAAAAACAAATTTATTATATATATAACAAAGGTGAATTCCAGCCATGGAGCAAGGTTGGACCACGGTCCACTATGGCCGACGCCGCCGCTTTGCTCATCAGAACCCTGGGCTGGGAGCTGGGAGGTGTGCCGGATGGATGGACCGTGCTTTTGCCCCTGCTTCCAACAGGAAGGGGGGCTCCTACCGCAATCCTAACCAGCCAGTGCCTCCTCCGGTGCCTCCCAGCCACTCCGGCTTCAGGGTTCGCTCATATGCTACGGTGGTACGCCAAGGTGGTAGACGGCCCTCTGATGTGCATTCCACACAAAGTAAGGCTCCGGCCAGTGGGTGGCGACAAGCTGATGCCCATTTTGGCCTCCTAGTCCGGAAGTTGCACAGCATCATTAAGGTGACCCACCATTTACGGAATGTGGACCCTGAGAGAGGAGCCCCGCAACCGCGAATGATTGCAAGGATGGTGGAGGTGTTGTCGACCATGGTCAGGCCAGCGTTCCCTACCGGGGATGCGTTGGACCTGATCATGGGCAATGCTCTGAATTGGGGTCACACAACATGCCAAATCCTAACTGACCACTACCTGACCTGCCTTACCCAGTTATTGGATGACCTGCTGGTACTCATTACGCCGGAATGGGACGCTGCCTTTGCGGTGGCGACGAGGTGGGCCAGACGGAATTTTCCGCGGCTCTCGCAGGACACTTTGGACTATGTAGCGGGGCAGATCAGGGCAAGCACGGTGGATCTACCTCCTGATTCACCGTGCCCCACTTCCCCTCCAACACCACGTCCGGATCCGGAGCCCGTGACTCCAATGACGGAGCCCGTGACTCTATTGACGCCAATTCGGACCCGGTCGTCGCCGGCACCAAGTCGAGTTCCGGCACCCGTGGCTCTGTTGACGCCGGTCCTGGCCCAGACTTCACCGACACCGAGTTCAGTTTCGGTGCCCTTGGCATCTTCCATGCCAGTCCAGGCCCGGAGGACAGTGGCTCGAGAGGGTGGGAAGAACCGAAAATCGGTCTTCTGTATGCCATCGCATTCGCGTAGCCCTACGGCGCGTTGGGTTGACGGTCGAGGTCCGACTTCATATGAGGTCGGAGTGCTGAACCCGAACCCCAATCTGGACCCCATCTTTGACCCATTGGAGGAACCTGAACTCGGGTTCCTCTCCGATGAGTCAATTGAATCGAGGGACGAAGAATTCCACGACTCCTCGGGTTTCCGGAATTTGAGGGACCCTGACATTGGGCCTCGATATAATCTTCGTTCTAAGCCCCACCCAAGGGGGTCCTAGGCGTACTCCATGTCCTAACACCCAACCCTACCCCCAATCCTAACCCTAACCCTAACCTAACCCTAACCCTAATACCTTACCTCAATCCAATTCCCTGTTTACGTCCTACTAGGAACAGAAAATCCAAACAGCAGGCTCAAATAACATAATTAGGTCAAATTTATTAAAATCAATTCGGACTCACATACCTTAGATACCTACCATAGATACCTACCTTGGATACTTACCTCAAATTGGTACCACGCCTCTGGTCCCCGGACCACGCCCACCTAAAAAATTAGAAAAGACAAAAATTAGAAAAGACAAAAATCAAAAAAATATATATACGTAAATACCTACCTGAATAATCCACACACCTGTAGTAAGAAAAATGAGAAACAAAAAATTAAAATACAAAACAAAAAACAAAACAATAAAATAATCAAAATCATAATTCACAATATCAAATTGTAATTGGAACACATTCATTGAGGCTAAAACCAATTTTATTTCCAAAAAAGAACAAGTCAGAAACAAAAACTAAAATTTGAAATTAGAAACTCGCACCAAACAGAGACTATAAAAGGACGCGCAGCGCAACAGATGCTCAGTGCGTGGAGAGAGAGCAAAGAGAAAACAACTCAGCAGCAATTACAAACAGTAGATTTCAGCATCAATTTCATTTTTTGTTTGTTTGTGTGCCAGACCTGAGGAAGGCCCTAGCGGCCGAAACGTTGTCAAGGCACACTTACATTATATATTGGCCAAACAAAATCTAACAAAAGAAATGTTATTAAAAAAAACTACTTCATTAAAAACAACCATATTAAAAACATTTTTTTTGATAAAAACAAATTTATTATATATATAACAAAGGCGAATTCCAGCCATGGAGCAAGGTTGGACCACGGTCCACTATGGCCGACGCCGCCGCTTTGCTCATCAGAACCCTGGGCTGGGAGCTGGGAGGTGTGCCGGATGGATGGACCGTGCTTTTGCCCCTGCTTCCAACAGGAAGGGGGGCTCCTACCGCAATCCTAACCCTAACCCTAACCCCTAACCCTAACCCTAACCCTGTCGTCGCAGCGTGGCGCCTTCTTGATGCAGCACGGCGCCCTATAGACACCGTGCCCTCCCAGCGCAGCGCGCGCACGTGCTCTGGGCGCAGCGCACACTCTGCGCAGCGTGCTTGACCTGTCAGTGCAGCGCCCTCTCGGCGCAGGGCCCCCTTGGTGCGCCGCCCTCTCGGCGCCATGCCCTTAAGATGCGCAACCTCTAGGTGTGGTGCCTTCTCGCCGTGTAGCCCGTTTTGCCGCGGCACGGCTCCCTCTTGATGCAACGCAGCGACTACTCGGCGTGCGCCCTCTCGGCGTAGTGCCGAGAGGGCCCTGCGCCGAGAGGGCCTTGTGCCGAGAGGGCGCACGCGCAGTGACGAGGGGTTGCACCGAGAGGGTGCCGCACCAATAGGCAGCAGCGCCGAGTGGGCGCTGCTCTCGCCTCGCGGCACCCTCTCGGAACAGTGCCCTTCTGCACAGCGCACGCGCGCGCCCTCTCGGCACTACGCCGAGAGGGCGCACGCCGAGTAGTCGCTGCGTTGCATCAAGAGGGAGCCGTGCCGCGGCAAAACGGGCTACACGGCGAGAAGGCACCACACCTAGAGGTTGCGCATCTTAAGGGCGTGGCGCCGAGAGGGCGGCACACCAAGGGGGCCCTGCGCCGAGAGGGCGCTGCACTGACAGGTCAAGCACGCTGCGCAGAGTGTGCGCTGCGCCCAGAGCACGTGCGCGCGCTGCGCTGGGAGGGCACGGTGTCTATAGGGCGCCGTGCTGCATCAAGAAGGCGCCACGCTGCGACGACAGGGCACCACGTCTCACCGTGCCGAGAAGGCGCCGTGTTGCGTCAAGAGAGCGCAGCTCTGAGTGGACGTCACGCTGAGAGGATGCCGCACCGAGAAGGCGCCGCACCGACAGTGTGCGAACTGCGCAGAAAAGACACGAGCCCTGCGCGCACTTCGCGTGCTGCGCCGGCAGAGTGGGCCGAGGGTGTAACGCGCCGAGAGGGCGCCGCACTGAGAAGGCACCGTGCCGAGAGAGTGCTGCGTCGCACCGAGAGAAAGCTGTGTCGCGCCAAGAGAGTGACGCGAGGATGCCGAAAGGTTGCCACGCCGAGAGGGTGACGAGCTGCGCCACACTGACAGAGAGCCGCGTCGATAGGGTGCCGCACCATGGCGAAAGCGTGTGGCACGGCGCCACGAGGATGCCGCGGATAGAGGGAGCCGCTGCGAGAAGGCGCTGCACCGAGAGAGGTCACGGCGAGAGGGCGCCGCGCCAAGAAGGCGTCGCCCTGCGTCGAGGGGGTGCGTGCGCTGCATGCGCTGCGCAAGATACGCGCGCTGCGCACGCTGCAGTGTGATGGCGGGCCGAGGGTGCGATGCGGCAAGATGGAGCTGTGCGGCAAGGGCGCTGCGCCGAGAGGGTGTTGCGCCAAGAGAACGCTGCGTCGAGAGAGCGCTGCGTCGAGAAGGATCCCGCACTGCGAGCGCTGCTGCGAGAGGCTGCGCCGAGGGTCCGCCGAGAGGACACCCGCACACTGCGCCGAGAGGGCGCTGCGCCGAGAGGGCGCGTGCGCTGCACCAAGAGGGTGGTACCGCGAGTGGGCGCCGTGCCCAGTCAAGAGGTTACCGGGCCGACAGGGCGTCGCCCCATGCCGAAAGGGTGCTACACCGCAGTGCTTGGGCGCTGTGAGGGCGCTGCGAGAGGGCGCCGGCCGCCGGAAGTCGAATAAGGCCCCGCGATCTCATCCCCGGTCCTTATAAAATGCCGATCCGCTCGGCTGGAGCTATTTTCGGCCACCTGACGCGTGCGCACGGCCTCCCATTGGTCCCGGGCGGCGTTCGTGAGTGCGCCGGCCGCCGGAAGTCAAATGAGGCTCCGCGATCTCATCTGCGGTGCTTTTAAAGTGCTGATCCGCTCGGCTGGAGCTATTTTCGGCCACCTGGCGCGTGCGTACGGCCTCCCGGTGGCGTGCGTGAGTGCACCGGCCGCCGGAAGTCTAATGAGGCTCCGCGATGTCATCCGCGGTGCTTATTAAGTGCCGATCCGCTCGGCTGGAGCTATTTTCGGCCACCTGGCTCGTGTGCACGGCCTCTCGGTGGTCCCGGGCGGCGTGCGTGAGTGCGCCGGCCGCCGGAAGTCGAATAAGGTTCCGCAATCTCATCCGCGGTGCTTATAAAGTGCCGATCCGCTCGGCTGGAGCTATTTTCGCCCACCTGGCGCGTGCGCACAGCCTCCCGGTGGTGCCGGGTGGCGCGCGTGAGCGCACTGGCTGCTCCAAGTCCCGCGGAGGATCATCAGAGCTCTACGACGCCGGCCGGGGATCCTAAATGTAATCACCCGGGCTTGCTGGAACATTATTCGGCCACATCGCTTGTGCGCACGGCCTCCCGGTGTTCCCGGTTGCCTCCACGAACCGTTAAAAAAAGTCAGATGAGCCTACCTTAAGAGAGTTATAGTTACTCCCGCCGTTTGGCCGCTTAAAGTCTTATCGGAGGCGGAGCAACGCGAGTGTACGTTAAGTGCGAGAGGTGGTGTAATTTTTCACCGTGTCCGCCGGAGTGAAGTAATTCCCTGCCACAGCTTCACCGGCAGCTTCCGAATGTCTCCCTGAGCGCTTGGAAGTCCGCGCGGGGGGAGAAGCGGGCCGTGCAAGGTACCAGATGGAGCTGGACGGTCACCGGCGCCGCTCGTCGTGCGCGCGCGGCCGGCTGGAAGTCAAATAAGGCTCCGCAATCTCATCCGTGGTGCTTATAAAATGCCGATCCACTCGGCTGGAGCTATTTTCGGCCACCTGGCGCGTGTGCACGGCCTCCCGGTGGTCCCGGGCGGCGCGCATGAGTGCACCGGCCGCCAGAGGTCGAATGAGGCTCCGCGATCTCATCCGCGGCCAAAAATAGTTCATGTATTATATGCTTAGAAAAAGCATTTAGAATTTTGATGCTCCAGATAGTTATTTCTTTTTTTTGGGGGGGGGTCAATATGGCTATTTGAACATTTTGGGTTGCCGACCCCTGATCAAGGCGGTCAAAGACACGCTCCAGACAGACAGGTCCGCCAGGAAGTTAACCCAGAATGAAGCCAAACAGTACCACATCCATCAAGGTTTTGTGGTTTAATGCAGAATGTGCACAATATCAGAGCAAATCTTTAAAGAAAATGACGGCGTCAACCGGACAGTGAGTGATCTAATACATGGAATACAACAACAACCGCATAACATCATAATTGTAGTAAAAATAGCCACAGCAACAAGCACAGACATGATGAGCCCTTTCCAGTTTCCAAACGTTTTCATCCAATCAGACCAAATATCGGTGTGTACACCTGAATGATCTTTCATCTTTTTGTTCAGTGTCCTTAGTCCTTCCAACGCCTTGGTCAGTCGTCCCCCTGGTGCCGTCTTGTTTGGGATGAAAGTACAACATGCTTCACCAAACATTCCACACACACCATGATCCTTAGCCAATAGCATGTCCAACGCAATTAACGACGTTGCAGCCAATTGTTCATGAACTGCAGCAAATGATTCATCTGTATAATTACCCAGTCGTTGGACATTGTAATGAACGTAATTAATACGGTCTACATTTTTATTGGGGGTGATCCATAGAAAGATACTTTCGAATCCCGAGGCCACTTCATTAACGAGTTTATACTCATCTGGTACACCCCGGGGCACTCCTATAGCGTCAATATATGTTGGATTGTCGTCGCTCAACCACGGGGCAAAACGTCTCTTTTGGCTCGCTTCAGGAGCTCCGCCAGTGGGGACTCCAGGTCCCAATTGAGATTCTGTATTTCAATGAGGACAACCACCACAGGCATTATCAAAGACACGAGGGCACAGATACCTGATGCATTCTTCGGCAAGCGATCATATAATTTGTCATCACCACACCACAACCAGATGTCTGCACGAGAGAGAGGAGAGGTTACATTCAGTGACAAATTGAATTTGCACCATGTGGGATCTATTGTCCCAATACTTATGCCGGTTCCCTTTAACTTTAAACATGTCCTATTTTGTTGAGTCACATGGTTGTCAAAAATGGGCTTTCTTTTTTCCAAGCCTACGACAGTACCACTGGTACTGGACTGGGTCAACACCTGTAAGATACAAGATGATTCTACTGCAGCTGGAACGACTTTTAACACTACTCTTGCCTTAAGACAGACCACACAATCTTCACCAATAGTATTAGCAGCTTGTTCTGCCATCAAAAGCCAATTATTATTTATAGCAATGACTCACGTGGTGATCCTAAACCAATCATCTATGCTCCTGACTGCTTTCGCGAGGATTCGAGGGTTTGTCGAGGGACTCAAGGATAATTCTTGTTTGGCATCCTCATCTTGACATAGGAACACCTGCCAATACGGGTATCCATACATATATACTACGTATGTTTGACTGGAAACCCCAGCATCCTATTGTGCGGCTTCCTAAATGTAAATCGTGCGAAGTATTAACCCACAAGGTGATGCCTGTCTGCGTTTTTTTCCCCCTTTTATCATTTGCTGATGTTGTTTCGCTTGAACACTAGTCCCCCATGACTTATACCAATCTTTGGTGTCCCATACCAAATTTTTCCAACCCCTGTTTACCAACTCGCTGGTCAAATACCAATCATAATCCCGATAATCTTGTCCTCTAATCTGTCCGTTTACCAAACTATCAAACGGTATGGTAATTTGTACTGTCACATTTTTAGGGATGCAAACCTGGATCCCCCATTTAAATGATTGAACCGGTTCGCAGAGTCCCCGGTGTGTCTGAGTGACCCCAGTCACCACTTGTCTTTTGGACCGGATGTTTAAATGGTACTCAGACACATTGTTGTTTGTTGTGGGGCACCCTGTTCCATTACAGTACCACAACGGTTCCATGATTGGGGCTGGGTTTTTCAATTTATCGTTCAACCTCCCTTGACTTACCTTCACCGCCATCTGCGCATCTGAGTGGATAATTGTATGCCGTGACTCTCCAATGCCCTCTCAACCGAGAACAAACCAAACTCATTCCCTAAGCATTGAGAATAAAACAACCACATTTCTCCATATGTTAACTTCTTTTGTCCATGACATGAAGCAACTACAAACTGTCCATCTTCTTTACATTGGTAAATACATGTCCCTTCTCTGTCTGGTGGGGCTAATCCAATACTTCCTTTACCTGTTGAATTTGCTTCCTCCACACCCTTCTCTGGTACTTTTCCAATTTGTCATGTAATGTTTGGTTTGTCTCTGTCCAATTAAACAACGTGATATACGTTGGCCAATTTTCGCTGTCACATCTCTCTCTCAAACCCCCCTGTTCCTCTCGTGAGAGCTCTTCTGTTGTGTTCACCTCAGCTTCATAGACTACTTTTCCTCTGCATCGGTATTGTATGTAGGTGGGTGAAATTTGAATCTGGGACGTTTTCTGCTGGATGGTCTCATCAATTGTCATCAATGCCCACACAAAAACACAACTTACACATAGCACTCCTACTAAAATTAATTCTGAAAATTCAGAAAAACCTTTCCTTTTCCGTATTGGTCCTTCGAATCCAATGTGCCTGTTAACGGATTGCCACACAGACAACAAGGCAAGTGGAAGTGCTTGGAGCCATTTCATTGTCGTTTGAGCCATAATTTTGGCCAGATTTTCCTTCAACATCCGATTCATGCGTTAAACTTTGCCCTGGGCTTGAGGACGGTAAACACTGCCGAATCGATGCTTCAAACCCAAAATTGATTCCACCTTGGCCAAGGCTTTGTTGTTAAAGTGTGTACCATTCATTGTCAGAGCGGATCAGGGCCAGAAAACCATGGGTAGGGATGTAATGTGTTAGAGATTTGCTCACTCCAACTTATTTTGCAAGAACCACATGGGAGACAAGCAAGTTCTTTTAGACACCTGCAGGTGGAGAGTTCACTCGCTCCAGGAATGAAGTCTGAAAACCCTCCCAACTGCAAGGACATATTTATTAAGAGAAAGAGTGGGGGCTGGTGTAGACTGAATAGGAAGCCCAAAACATATCAGGGGGTGTTTTACGACCTTGTGTAGGATGAGACAAGGTAGGTTATTTATTACCGGTTGCATTCCAACATAATCATACGATAAGGATAATCTGAAAAACCCTAACATAATGGGTGATCAAAGCCTTGATCACAGCAGCAGAATCTTCCTTCGAGCACGGATATGCCTCAGACCAGCCTGAGTAAGCGTCAACCGACACAAGCAAAAAGCGTTTCCCATTCACTCTTGTATTCATGTCGGTAAAATCAATGATCACCTCTGCCCCCGGCCATGGGGCCGGCTGAAACAGGCCGGGCTTCGGCTTCAACGTAGGGCGTGCATTGAACGTCTGGGAGGACTCACAATCCGCAACGAATTTCCAGACCACGTCCGAGAGTCTGGGATGCCACCAACTTCGGAGATGGATCATCATGGCATGAGGACCCACATGGGAAGGTGTGTGTGCCTGTGACAGGACCTCCGCCATTAGCCTTCCTTCCGGAAGAGCGGGCTGGCCTTTGGGTCCTACCCACAAGCCATCTGATCGTTTGACAGCCTTTGCTGCCAGCCAGACTGATTTTTGTTCCGGGGACGTGGCATCCTGGGCGGCACACAGATCGGCATGTGAGAGCAACAGAGGCAAACAGGAGTTGGGGTGTTCCCCGTCCACAATCACTGGACCGCGGAACACCATCATGTCCGCTGCCCCGCCGTACCCGGCCGTCTGTTTGGCCAATTCATCAGCCGCTTGGTTTCCCCTGGCCACTAAGGTGTCAGCTTTGGAGTGACCAGGCACTTTGACAACGGCCACCTCGCTTGGGTATTTCAACGCCTCAAACAGCTGCAACATCAAGTCCTTGTGTGCAATCTTCGGGCCTATGGCCATTGTGAACCCGTTCTGTAGCCACCCTTCCAGCTCGATTAAGGCTGCCGACACCGCATAGGCGGAGTCAGAATAGATGGTCACGGCTTTCCCCTTACACTGCCGTAAGGCTAACACCAAGGAAAAGATTTCTGCCGCCTGGGCCGATGGGCGGGTGGTGAGCTTCATCACTTTAAGAGGCTGGAAGGAACCATCCCTCCACTCGACTGCAGCCGCGGCCGCATTGAGGGTGCCCTCTTTGTCTCTCCAACAGCAGCCATCTGTGAACACCACCCGACCGTGCCCGAGCAAAGTGGAATAGAGGTCAGGTCGGACTTTTGTCACTGTCTGGACCTTTAATGCCCACCAACAATTGATCGGCCATGTTCACTCCGGAATGGACATAGTTGACATTTGGAGCAGTCAATATTTTCAACAACCGTGTTTGTCGCAGCGGAGTCAACGTGAATGCCGCTGACGCGACAAATGAGGATACCACATGATCAGTTAACACATAGATGGGATGTCCCATGACCGTGTGGGCTGTTTTGAGTAAGATCTTTGCCAGGCCAGCAGCATATCTGGAACAGTCGGGTTGTCGTTGCTCAATGTTGTCTAAGGGGACGCTGCAATACATCAGCACTGCACGTCCATGCAGCATTTTCTGGTACAGAGCTCAATTCACAACTTTTCCTGAAATGGAGACATCTAAATGGGAGGGCAGGGTATAATCAGGAGTGGCCAAAGCCGCAGCATAGGCCAGCTCCTGCACCAGTGACACTAACACCTCAGCAGCCACCGGTGTCCAAACCAGGCAAGCCTTGAGATTCCTGGCCCCCTGTTCGCGGATCAGGGCTCGGAGGACACCGGTTTTGTTGGCAAAGCAGGGTATTTAGTGTCTGCTATAGCCGCATAACCACAGGAATGACATCATCTCCTGGACAGTGGCGGGCCGTGGATGACGGAGAATGGAGTTTCTATGCTCAGGCGACATGGCGAGGCCACTAAGGGTCAGCACTCGACCTAGAAAAGTGACCTGTTGGCGACAGCATTGCAGTTTCTTCCTTGACACCTTGAACCCTTTCTCTCCTAACCACAACAACCCTTTTTTTGTTCCTGCAAGACACGCCTGCTCGTCTTTTGCTGCAATCAACAAATCATCGACATACTGCCACAACAAAGTGCCATCGGGCATTTGGCATGGTTCGAGGAGTTCCTTGAGGACCTGATTGAACAAACCTGGAGAGTTTTTGAATCCCTGCGGCATGCGAGTGTATTGCAGTTTCATCCCATTGTAGGTGAATGCGAACACGTGCCGCACTGAGGGGGAAAGCGGAAGGCAGAAGAAGGCATTGGCCAAATCAATCACTGTGAACCACTGGTAGGCAGGGTTCAATGACGCTAGGATCCGGTGCGGGTCCGGCACAGGAAGAACAGGAGTGATGGTGACATCATTTACTGCTCTCAGATCATGTGCCTTGCACCATGTTTTCCCATCTGCTTTCTGCACTGGCCTGAGCAGGTGTTCCATTCGGAACACGACACTTCCAACACCCCTGCATCCCAGAGGCCACACAGAGTGTCTTCCATGCCTTGGTCCGCCTCTTTCGGCCAACGATTTTGAGGCCGTTTGATAGGCTGCGTCTCATCCATTTGGAGATCAATAGGGGCCACAGAGTGACAAAATCCGACATCAAATGGACCCTGGGACCACAGTGTGTCGGGCAAGGCCGCCAGCATTACTTCAGCGTCCTCATGATCAGTTAATTCCCTACCGTGTGTGCGGGACACCAACATCATCTCCAGCAATCCTGTGTCTGCCATGGGTTGTTTAATTTGGTATGCATTCTGAGACTCAGACCAGTACAAATTAGGAATGTGAGTTTTCCGCCAATCGGTCTGTTGCAACAACTGCTTGACCATTGAGCCCAATTGTCTGGCCTCGTGTCCTGGGGCAAGAGCCAGCGAAATGTGTGGCACCCCTTTCTCTGTCATTTTGAACCACTGCATTTGTTCATATGTCAGTTCAGTTGCCGCTGCGACTCCCTCTTTACCAATCAAAATGCATGATGAAGTTAAATCCCACATGTGCCCTTCAATTTCTTCAAACAAATCCCGATATACATCATCACTTTTTCGGTCATAATATAGAGTGCAATGCAAAGGATCAACAGGTGGGTGGTATGGCGCCAGTGAGCAGATCCAGGGCTTCCACAGCAGGTAGGTCGAGAACACACCGCCACCAGCAGGGGTCTCTGGCTCCAGCCTGGCCCAGTAGATGGTTGCAGTTTCTGCTTCTGCCGGTAGGGGCACCATCAGCCACTGACCATGTTGTTGTAGCTGCTGTGAGCACTGGATGCTGACGCCATCTGGAAATTGAATAATCACTCCCTCTGGCCCACACAGAATTCTGGCTTCAACGGCTGACAGCAAGTCCCTCCCCATCAATTTGATTGGCGTGTCTGCGGAATGGATGTATTTGTGCCACAGTCTACACCCTGTCCGGGTGATCACAGTTTCAAGTGGTTTGGTAAAAGGCAGAGTTTGTGGTTGTCCCGATCAGCCGACTAAAGTTGTTGTTTTCTTTGACAGTGAGGATACAGGTAGGGCAGTGTTTATGGATGAATAAGTTGGTCCTGTGTCCACCAGCATCTGCACAGGTTTTCCCTCCACTGTCACATGAAGCATTGGCTCCGCCGGGCCACTGCTTCTCTGGCTCCCCGGGCAGCCCTATTCAAATTGTCCACACCAGAGATCATAATGTTGGTAGTACTGACCTCCATGTGTTTGTGGCTGTTGCCAGGAAAGTCCACCAGACGGAGCTGTTTCTGCCTGTTGCATCGGCGCCCCGGGTTGATGTGGCGGGCCTCCGGCTGGGTGAGCGGCTACGCACGGTCGATACTGTGGGCATTATTTTGCCCAGTGATCGGTTTTGCCGCAGATGAAGCATGCGTTGGGCGAATGGGGTTTGTATGTTGCCCTCCCGGGGTAAGCAGGTGCACTCCCTCCCTGGCCTATGTATCCGCCCCGGAACTGGCCCCTTCCGCGCCCCACCACCTGAGGAGCCTGTGACATTTGCATTTCTTTTTTCTGTGATTTAGACTGTTAAGATTCACCATGCATCTTTGCCAACTGTAATTTCAACAACTGTTTGGATAATGCGTCTGTCTCGTTTTCAACTTTAGCTTGTGACTCAGTGAACATTCTGCAGTGGTGCAAACAATGACGTTTAAATCGTTCTTCGGCACAAACCAAAATGTCAGGGTCTGACATTAGCTGCTTCTTCACATCTGGCGGAAGTACATCTACCAGCGCCGTTCAGAAGAGCACCTCTGCCTCGTGCGTGAGAGCCGGATGGCGACCTGTGGTTTCAATCCAACTCGCCACACATGTTACATAATGTTGTGCTGGTGACATTTTCACATCATAAGGAAACATAGTGGGGGCCAGATCGGTGGGTTGTGGGAAAGTCAATTTAATGTTTTCCAACAGGGGCGCTGCTACTTGTGGCAAGGGAACCTCCCTCCCCAGTCTCGCTGTGCCTGCTGCTTCCTCAATAGCCTACAATTGCACTAGGGAGCATGCTCCTGCCAACATCTGGTGCCTGTCACCGAGTGTACAGCCCTGCCCACATCAGAGCCAAAAATTTGTTCAGCAACACCTTGCCTCCTCTGTGCAGTGGGGGCATCTTTTCCATCATCGCGGTCACATCACGGAGCACCAGGGGCTCGTAGTGTTGACCGCCCAACGTGATCACCAGCGGACACATCAATTCATCTTTCTGCACCTCGGCCTGTGTCATCTGTCCCTGACCACTTCGCAAATTATATTCTTTGCGTGTCTCTCTCTCTCCCTGCCTGCACTTCTTTCTACTGTCCTGTTAGCCTGCAATTGTCCAATCAAAAATTTTTATTTTATTTTAACTGTCTTTCTTTTGAACCGCTAAATCTCTTGTGTTGCTAACCTATCTACACCAGGAAACCATTTAAAGGGTCCTAAAGAAAGGACCAACAGATTACTCCCCCTATCTCCTCATTATTTACGAGTTACCCCCCCCCCCCTTCTTCTCTCACTCCCTCTTTCTATCTGTCTTGGGCCGAATGTGTAGCGTCCTGCCATAAATTACTGCTGCCACGGCTCAACTGTTTTCCTAAGACCCACAGGTACACATACATTAGTATTTTAGTGAGTATTGCAAGGATTCCCCTCTCTCGCCTATTTGCAAACTGTTAAACATTAGTGTCAGCGATGTTTCAGTTTCAATCATGCACGTTCGCTGTTGGTCATGCACCCTTTGCTCATCAACATTTGATCTCCCCTCGTCTTGCCTCAGTTCTCCTCGACATTGACCTCTCCCGGGGGACGCAGCCCCGTCTTTGCGGATTCCTCGGCACAGCGCCCCTGGACGAGGGGGGTCAGCGTATCAATGTTGACGCCACGGTCTGGCCAAGCCCACACGTCCCGCTGGCCCCCACCCCCGACAGTATAGTGCCATTCCACACCTTGGAACCCCCCCTTTCTTGAACATTCTCTGATCCATGCCGTTTTCCTCCCCACACGCCCGCACCCACACAGGGTGTGCACATAAACGCACACACACCAAGCGCGCACACAACCGCACGTACACACACACACGCACCCGCACGCACGCCAATACACAAAGCGCGCACACAGAGCTCAGATGAACGACGACAGACTGACACAAATTTTACAGAGATTACGCACGAACACAGAACACACAGACAAAGGGATTCGAATCCATCTCTCATGGAGCTTCTTTGCCACTTTCTATCGGTCAATACCACTCACAATTTGCGCTTCCACATCAGCATACATTCCTTCAATCTCACTCCATTCATTCCTCTCAGCACACACACTCCTCTCATCACACACACTCCCCCCAATTTGGTTCATTTTGGATATTTTAGCGGTCTGATCTCTCACAGGAGGAACTGTTACCACCGGATATTTTTTGAGGAGGCCTCACTTCTCCTCGGGGATCTCTAAAACACCCCAGCTATTTGAATACGATCGTCACCGCACTCTTGTCCGCCACGACGAAGCACTAGGTCCCTGACCTATCCTTAGTACGCGTAAGTCCCTGACTTTACCGTACACGTTACACACGTAAGTTCCAAACTTATTCACCGTATGTATCTTAACTTCTTGCACGCCTTATTTGATCTGAACGACAGTCTCCTCTTAAATTTTCTATTTCAATTTGCAGAATTTTGACTTATAGTAACAGGTATTCTGCTTACCTTATCGGTGATGAGCTCAGGGTTGAGGAGACGTCGTACCAGCTCAACGTTGTGCGCTTATTCCAAACGGTTCGCCGACCGGGAGACAGTGTCCCTGACCATCCAGTGTCTTGGATACAGACCACGGGTTGTCAATTACCCTTCTCTTGACATCATGTACGCGGTCACCAAGAAATTGTTAGGCTACGGATTTTAGTTATTGATCTGACTCCAAATTGCGATCAACACTTAACACATGAGTTGCTATGTCCCAATTCACACACTGGCGCACCTAACAATTTTGCGAGTTCGTTCTGTCAAAGAGAAGACCAGTAGATCAATCAGACCAAATTTACCAATTGTTTATTCCTGACAGAGCGAACTAATACAGGCCTGGGTCCCAGGTCCCTCACACTAAAACTCGTGCGTTTTTGTGACCACCAAAAGACGACACATTCTTCCGGGTTGCCCAGCACATCCAAGAAGGACACCTCCAGACTGGACAAACTGGTCAGGCGAGCCGGCTCTATGATCGGCAAGAAGCTGGACTCACTGGAGACAGTGGCAGAGGCAAGGACACTGAAAAAACTGTTGGACATTATAGACAATGTCAGTCACCCTCTGCACACTGTCATCACTAATCAGAGGAGCCGGATCAGTGGGAGACTGCTCCCCCCCAAATGTAGGACAAACAGACTGAAGAACTCCTTTGTCCCCCAAGCCATCAAGCTATTCAACTCCTCACTGGGGAAGGAGGAGGTGACATGGACATGAACAGGGACATGGAGATACTTGTAATAACTGTACACATTCACATCAATATACAATGTGCGATATTTCCCTTTCCATCCTATTTACTACATTGTCATCATTTGTGCAATTACTTTTTTCACACTGCCCAATAATAATACATGGCAATAATACATGGCAACTACTGTGTAGTGTTTTTACCTCCCTCAATTTTCTTATCTAATTTATCTTTTTGCCTTTTTTACATTTCATTGCTAATTCTTGCACTGTATATATTTCTGCATCTTCTGTATATTTTTATCTCTTATATTTTTTTGTATATTTTGTATTTCACTGCTACTGGACACAGAATTTCCCTGAAGGAGTAATCCCAAGGGATTAATAAAGTTGAGTCTAAGTCTAAGTCTAAGTCTAAGTCTAAGTCTAAGTTTTGAAGAAACACAATATGAATATTAAAGCATGCAAAACAGTGTGTAATGATTGGTCGATGGCCATCTCCTCCCCGTCTAGGTGTTATTGCTGAGGTCAGGCAGTTGGGTTTTCCCCACAAAGCTCGACCACCTGGCAACACTTCGAAGAAAACTAGTTCATGCAGTTTGCCTGCACATTCTTCGCCACCCACCAATCCACACGAGCACTCCAATACTAGATATTATATTAATATGATTGTAAGTTTAACACAACCTTAAAAAATATGTTTGCAAACTGCCGAAAGCACATTTCCCTTTAGGAGTGACACAAATGGTTTGATAATATTGCTGTTTGTGATAGTTATTTAAAATATATGTAGTTTATTTGTCGTTGTACGGGCCTATGGAATAATTTCAACTGCGGCGCGGCACACGACATTGTTGACAAAGAACGATCGACAAAAGACAAGAAATTTGATCAATGGATTTAATAATTTGGAGTGACACAAATGGTTTGATAATATTGCTTATGTGATAGTTATTTAAAATATAGTTTATATATTGTTGTATGGGCATGTGGAATAATTTCATCTGTGGCGCGGCACACGTCATTGTTGAGAAAGGACGATCGATAAAAGACGAGAAATTTGATCGATGGATTTAATGATTTGGAGTGACACAAATGGTTTGATGATATTGTTGTTTATGTGATGGTTATTTAAAATATAGTTTATATGTCGTTGTACCGGCCTATGGAATAATTTCAACTGCGGCGCGGCACACGACATTGTTGACAAAGGACGATCGATAAAAGAGGAGAAATTTGATCGATGGATTTAATAATTTGGAGTGACACAAATGGTTTGATAATATTGTTTTTTATGTGATAGTTATTTAAAATATAGTTTATATGTCGTTGTATGGGCCTATGGAATAAGTTCAACTGCGGCGCGGCACACGGCATTGTTGAGAAAGGACGATCGATAAAAGACGAGAAATTTGGTCGATGGATTTAATGATTTGGAATGACTCAAATGGTTTGATAATGTTGTTTATATGATAGTTGTTAGGGTTTTCCAGGTTACCTTTATCGTAGGATTATGTTGGAATGTAGACTATAATGATTAACCAATCTTGTCTTGCTCTCACAATGCAGTAAAATGAAGTGGTTGCTTCCTCTGCTTGATTGACCAGCTGCAGAGGAAGCAATCAAAGTTGTTCTGTTTCCCACAACATCGTAAAACACCCCCTGCTCTGATCTTACCAGAGGCCGGGGGTTCACCAAACCTGTCAACTCTCAACCCCCACTCTGTTTCTCTTAATAAATATCCTCTTGCAGGAAGGAGAGTTCAGAGCTCTATTCGAACATCGCTGTACGCACAGCGACGAATGGACTCTCCACCTGCAGGTGTCTAAAAGGACTTACTTGTCTCCCGTGTGGTTCTTGCAAAATAAGTTGGAGTGAGCAAATCTCTAACATTTTGGTGCCGAAACCCGGGATCCCTCATACCCGCTATCTGGCTGACGAAAGAGGACGTGCTGCATTGTCGACAAGCCAGCGTCCATTAGGAGGACCTGGAGAAGAAAGTCCTGGGAAGAGAATTCTTCGCTGGGCCAGCATCTTAGGTCTGCCTTCGTCTGACAGAGGTGGATTGACGGGACCCGGCAGTGCAACGAACCAGGGGACAAGTAAGTTAAAGGCCTGAAGTTGTGTTGTGTTGTTAAACGCGTAACACGTAGAGGTGCACGGGAGCCAGCTTGGGTTCAAGTCCCAGTGGAAGTGTTAGATAAATTGTATATATATGTTATCATGCGTTCCCTAATGAGTACATATTAATAAAGTTATTGCGCAGAATGCTTGCTGTTTCTTCTTGCAGACATCACCCAGTCCACAACAAGTCAAACGATGCTGTCTGGAGCTTCCTGACCTTCTACAATCCAAGAAAGTTGTTGATGTCTGCACATGTCATTTTGTCTATGCACTCTTTTCACATGACTACTTTGTTTCCCATAACATTTTATCCTTGCACACTTTTCGTTTCTCATGGGATCCTGTCTGCGACTTCTAGTTTCACATAGAATCTCGTTTCTTCTCTCATGAGACAAAGCCCACGCTTTCCCCCCCCACCTATCAGGGGCTAGTCTCACATTGTAGGTAGGGCATTCCTGAATAAAAAGAGAGGAGTGTAAACAAGACCTTTAGTGTATTTTGGATTGCTGTAAGTCTGGATGCACTCCTCGCGAGAAAAGACTCAACATTCTGTCTCACTGGTTTTGTCTGCTGATCCTTTTGCTGAATCTGAACCTAACAGATTTTTGGGGGCTCGTTCCGGGATCTCAATAGGACTATTTCTGGTTCCGGCTGACTTTTCGACGCAGGACAAGTCCTTGGCCAAGGCATATTGAGGAAACCCTTTTCACGGGGCTGACTCGATCAGTTGGCTGGACACCGGAGTGGTTGACGAGATCATCCGAGGAGAAGGCCCAGCAGACTGTGAGTACGAATCTTGATTCTGTTGAAGTAATGAAAGTGCAGTGACAAGAGGTCACTTAAAACCTTGACAATTCTAGACCCTATCAAGTGCAATTAGAAACAGTAAATTCTGCTGGGATGTTGGAGTTCCCTGACTGATGAGTCAATTAAATTCCATGGGAAAGCGGACCCATCTGTTTTCAGGTAATTTGGAGCAGTTAAATTCCGCTGAGGTGTCGTGGGCCTCCTAATTAACCTTCCTAATGTGTTAGTGTTAGCTTTCTGCTGCCATCTGTGGTGTTTTCTTAACTCTGGTTTAGCTGGTTTGGCTTCTTTATCCGTGAAAAGATAGGTTTTATATCGGCTTTGGGGAAAAAGCAAAAATAGGGTTTTTCTTACACAATAGGAAGGTTAGAGAGTTTAGATTTTGTTAAGTTCCACGGGAGGGCGGACTCCCCTGCTTGCCTGTGGGAAGATAAGAGTGCGCATTGTGTGTGTGTGTGCGTGTGTGTGTGTGTGATTTGACTGAGAGTGATCTCCTTTGAACTCTCCTTTGTGTAAAATACACAGGACTGTAAACCGTGGCTTTGTGTGGACGAAAGCAGGGATTCTCCGTTTCCTCCGGAGACTCACCACACATCGAACATTTAAACACTGTCCTGTGAATAAAGTCAAAACTGAAATTTAGAAAATAAACCATGGGGACAGCGAATAGCAAACATTTGATGGTCAGCTGAAAACGAATTCGTTGAATAACCTAAAGCAAGCAATTGATGCTAAATGTGGTGTAAAGAAGAATAGAGACGGGTATCATCTGATAGTACAATGGGAATTAGAAGCGGAAAAGAGAAAATGTGGGCAGATAAGAGAAAAATTGAGAGATAAGGAAGACGAAGAAAAGATAAAAAAGAACTTGCTGTTGCACAGGCAGGAGGATGATGAGACAGTGTCAGCTCGGACCCGCTTGAAGGCCGAGGCTGACAATGCGATGAATGAGGATGAAAAAAATTATCAAATTGTCAAGGCGGAGATTGCGGCACGCCGAGGCGAACCAACTTTTCCGTCTTTATACCCCAAATTACCAAACACAGATCATCCTCCTGAGTATAGTGCTTCTGCTCGTGGTATGTTGGCGCGGAGCCGTGCTCGTGGTATGTTGACGCGGAGCTGTGCTAAGTTGGATCCTTCGGCTGACGCATACCCGATGATTGAAGTGGCAAATCCTCATGATGATGGAGGACCCACAATTTTAGTGTACAGAACATGGACCAGTGCTGATATAAAATCGGCAATTGAGGGTATAGCGTTGCCCACTGAAGATGTTGATCAATACTGTACTGACGTGAAACAACTCATTGCTTCGTATAATTTGAGAGGCGATGAAGTACAGCAGGTTTTCATGGCATCCTTAACCAAACATTGGGCAAGCGTTAAAGGCACCTGGGATCCTTTTGATTCCAGGGGCCGTCCATTGGAATGTAACGGGGTGCCATTGCAGACAGAAATTGACCGCCTATTGGGCAGGATAAAAATAAAATTCGAACGTAGAGCAAATTACACAGACATTGGCCGAACCAAACAAAAAGAAGATGAGATGTTTGAAGACTTTAGACACAGACTCGAAAGAGTGTTCAAAGCCAATAGTGGCTTGGAGCATGGAACTGATGTTTATGACCAACAACTCAAAAATGCTCTACATGCAAATTCGCATCCAGCAATCCAAACCTGGATCACTAAACATATGATCACTTTCCCGACATCTACCTTGCCACAGTTCATTGATCATGCAATACATGCCGAAAAAGTTGTCAATTCAAAAAGAGCAAAAGATAAGGGGAAAAAAGACACCGTGTTTTTTGTTGAAGGAGGGCAGTCTGAAGTGTTCTATCAAAATAAGACCTTCGAACCACGCCTAGGGGGGCGTGGTCGTAACAAATTCCGTGGCAGAGGTAGCGGGGGGTACAGTCGTGATTCTCCCAATTATGGAACAAATGACCAGCCCGCTTCAGGTCAGTCAAAGCGGTACAATTCTGAACCTATTTGCTGGTCATGTGGGAAGAAAGGCCATATAGCAAGAAACTGCCCAGGTAATTACAAGGGCGGGAGTAGACCTCCCTTATGACTAGACAACGATCAAAATACAGTTGGAACAACTGTCTTGTCAACAGCTCCCCCTGTTGATGTCGATTTGAACATTCAAGATTTGTTGATGAACAATATTGAGAAGCCAGTGATAACTCTAATGGTAAACGGGACTCCAATAACCTTTTTGTGTGACTCAGGGGCATGTGTGACCACATGTCGTGACATACCTGCAGGTGTGCAACCAAACGGTAAATCCTTTTGGGTGAGAGCAGCAAATGGGCTGGCAACCCCAGTTCCCCAGTCTCGACCAGTTTGGATACGGGACCTGGAAGGGGGAAGTTGTTGCATTCCCATTTTGCTGATGCCCAGTTGCCCTATTAATTTGCTAGGTAGAGATGCTCTCACTGCCCTTGGGCTTTCCCTTGTGTCTCTTGACTGTCAAATTGTTGTCAAAAGGCGACACCAGTTACAGATTTTTGGTCAATTTCACTGCTACTATTTTTATTCATTGGATTTGGCTGATGCAGAAGTGATGGAATTTGGTTCCCCTCTTTTGGCCCGAGTGGCCACTCTTTTGCGTTGCCCTGAACAGGCAATGGAGGCCGATAAACTGCACCTAACTATGTGGCATAAAGACACACCTGGTCCTGATCACAACTACGAGAACATGCTTGAGGCTGCTACACCTGCCACTTTGACGGCATCTTTCCTTCTGCATGATGGTGAAAGCCGTGCTTGTGTGGTTATACAAACGGCTCCCCCTGCTGTTCAAAGATTGCACATGTCTCCCACTCCGCTCCACATCTCTCTCTACAGGCCTCACACCGCAGCGTGGCAATGTTTGGGATTTATGGCTGGTGATGCCTTGGCAGCTTCTGACTGGACTCAGGTTAATTCTGACTCCTTTTATAGTCCTTCCACCAAGCTTTTCAAACAAAATATGGCTCGAGACTTGTCATTCATTAGTGGAATCCATGCTGATCCTGGTGTTGAGCAAACACCCTCATTTTGAGATTTTGTGCTGACGTCAGATGACGAGCACGTCCTCGCTGAGGTCCCGAGTCATCTTTGGTCTGCGGGTCCTTCTGACGTTGGTTTAGTGAAAGGTGCGCTTCCTGTTGTCATAAGACCTAAAACTGAATACCGCCCTTGTGTGAGGCAATATCCTTTAAAATCTGATGCCTTACAGGGGATCGCACCTGTTATTTCTGATTTATTAAAAGCAGGTGTCATTGTTCCTTGCCCGGATTCTCCTTGCAATACTCCAATTTTCCCTGTGAAGAAGGCACTCCCTTCTGTTGGGTGGAGACTGGTGCAAGACTTGCAAGCTGTAAACAATGCGGTTATTCAGAGGGCACCTTGTGTCCCTGACCCGCATACCTTATTAAATTCATTGACACCTGATGCGAAATTCTTCACAGTGATTGACATTAGCAATGCTTTTTTCTCTGTCCCTATTGCGGAAGAAAGTCAGTTTTGGTTTGCGTTTACATATGCTGGCTCCAGGTACACCTTTACGAGGTTGCCACAGGGGTATTGTGAAAGCCCGACAATTTACTCACAGGTGATGGCAGCCAGCATGGCTAAATTTGTCCCGCCAATGGGAAGTCAAATCTTGCTCTATGTTGATGACATTTTGATAGCGTCTCCTGATTTGGCCTCTTGCCAGAAAGACACGCTTGCTGTGCTGCATCACTTGGCAGGTGAAGGCCACAAGGTCAGCAAGAACAAGCTTCAACTGTGGTCCGCTGAAATTAAGTATCTAGGCCACAATCTGAGTTCCCAAGGTCGATCCATAATTGAGAGCAGAAAGGCCTCTATTTTACAAGCTCCTAAGCCGCTAACAAAGAAGCAAATGATGTCTTTTTTGGGTCTCACGGGTTATTGTAGAAGCTGGATACTGGGTTATGCCCAAATTGTTGCTCCTCTGTCCAAATTGATGTATGTGGAGGACATCTCGATGTCCACTCACTTAAAATGGACTCCTGAAGCTGAGGATGCTTTTGTTTTGATCAAACAGACTTTGGTCTCCAGCTCCACTCTAGCCTTGCCCAACTATGAAAAGGTATTTGTCCAAACCGTTGACTGCAAAGGTCATTACATGACCTCCGTTTTGCTCCAATCACATGGCTCAAGGTTGCGACCTATTGCTTTTTATTCCTCTAAATTGGACAGTGTTGCATGTGCTCTCCCTCCGTGCGTGAGGGCCGTGGTGGCGGCCTCCATGGCTGTGGAGAGCAGTGCTGGTGTTGTGTTCTTTCATCCTTTGACGCTGAAAGTTCCTCATGCTGTCTCAGCTCTTCTGCTGCAGACTAATATGACCTTCCTGTCGCCTGCGCGTCATCTTTCTTGCATGGCTACGTTGCTGTCTCAGCCACATCTGACCGTTGAAAGATGCACGACACTCAATCCTGCCACTCTCATTCCCCTTCCTGGCGACGGCGAATTCCATGATTGTGTCGATGCTGCCCAACAAGTTGCTAAGGCTCGGCCTGATTTGGAAGATACGCCTCTGCCAGATGGTCGTGTGGTTTTTGTTGATGGGTCTTCTAAGAAAAATGAATCTGGTGTGACCCTTACTGGGTATGCCATTGTTACTGCCGACATGGTTTTGGAGGCTGCTAAACTGCCATCCAATATGTCTGCACAGGCCGCTGAGCTCATTGCTTTGACTGGGGCCTGCAAATTGTTTGCAAACAAATCCGTCACTATCTGGACTGATAGTCAGTATGCTTTTGCTACAGTACACGTGTTTGCTCAGCAGTGGAGCAACCGTGGCATGATAACTTCTGCAGGGAAGCCCGTCACCCATTCCACATTGCTGACTCAACTTTTGGACGCTGTCCAGCTGCCTTTAAAGATAGCAGTTTGCAAATGTGCTGCTCACACTGCGTGCTCTGATCCTGTTTCTCTCGGTAATGCTTTTGCTGACAAATCCGCGAAGGCCGCTGCAGAAGGCCTGCTCCATGTCCTCTCGTCTCTCACGGCTCATGATTCGATGTCACACATCCCCCCTGATGTGTTGCTTGACATGCAGTCTCAGAGCCCCTCCCAGGAACGGCTCTCTTGGGAAAAACGGGGTGCAACTAAAAACGCTGTTGGTCATTTTGTGTGACCTTTGGGCAAGCCTGTCTTGCCTCGTAACTTGTTCAAATGGGCTGCTATTTCGAGTCATGGGGTCACCCATGTCTCGACGGGGGGTATGGTGAAACAAGTTGAGGCTATTTATACAATGTACGGCTTTGCAGCTTTTTCAAAACAATTTTGCAGAGCGTGTTTGATCTGTGCTAAACATAACCCACAAGGCAATTTAAGACCTCAGAGAGGGAAATTCCCGACTCCATTGTATCCGTTTCAGATAATACATATGGATTATATCCAATTACATAAATGTGAAGGGAAAGAATATTGTTTAGTCATAATAGACGCATTTTCTAAATGGGTAGAAACATTTCCTACCAAACATGCTGATGCACTCACAGTGGCAAAGGCCTTATGCAAAGACATCATTCCAAGATACGGCATTCCGGAAACAATTTACAGCGACAATGGTCCACATTTTGTAAATCAAATAGTGCATAACATTGGGAGAATGTTCCACATAAATTTAAAGAACCATTGTTCTTATCATCCACAATCAGCTGGCCTTGTTGAGAGATGTAACGCGACTATAAAAAACAGATTAAAGAAATGTATGGAGGAAACCAAACGACCATGGACTCAGTGCTTAGACCTGGTCAAAATGTACATAAATATTACAACTACAACAGGGCTAACTCCCTATGAAACAATGTTTGGAAGGCCTTACAGGCTTCCTCAGTTCAAGAACACATGGGAGATCCCCGAGGAAGCCACGTTAGCTGATTACATGAGAAAAATGTTGGAACGTCAAAAGAATCTAACCAATAATACTGATGATGAACCCATTTCTCCGCAGGAAGACCCCAAAGTGGTACCGGGAGACTGGGTCTTGATCAAGAGTATCAAGAGGAAGAATTGGCATTCACCCAAGTGGGAAGGTCCTTTTTGGTACTACTCACGACACCTAATGCTTTGAAAATAGCCGAACGCACCACGTGGATTCATTTATCTCATTGTAAAAAGGTGATCTCTGCAGACCCAACCTAAAGTACGGAAGGTGAGCAAAGTCTGGTAATAGTGCCTGATCCTGGTGCCAAGATCCAGGGTTGACACGAAAGCTAGCAGAAGCCAAATTCCAAGACACCAACCCGAAGCTCAGGGTGTTGACTCTGAGGAAATCCAAAAACATGAGCATTAGAGAGTCATTTGGTGAGTGCTTTAATCAGGCTGTGGCCTGCGCTAAGTCTGCCATGTGTTTTTGGTTGCTTTTGCTGGTTTGTGTTACCATTGTGTTTTTTTCGGGGGTTATTTTATTTGGAGGGATAGAGTACCATGAGCCTCGAACATTCTTCTCTCAGGCGACTGCTAACACTAATTCTAATCGATATGGCTCATGGGGAGAAATTGCTAGACATAAGCGCGACACTAAATCCCCTTTTGATCATGTTGTATGTGTTCCAGGAGCCGTCCGTGTTCCAACTTGTGTACCATGGCTTTTGTCTTGGGCTTATAATAACTCATTAATGTTTACTGTGGCTCCTAATACATCTTCTTCTATTATTTTACCTATGAAGAGTTTGAAAGGTTTCGAAATGCGAGGGTATTGGCCCTCTGGTTCCAGTGACGAGGCTGTGTTCTTTGCTAAACGAGTGACTTTGATAAATCGGGGCACAAGCCTCCTTTTGACTCTTACACTCCCTGATGGTCAAATTCGTCCTCCAAATGGCACCTTGTTTAACACTTCTTGTTGGGGTTTTCAACTGTGGGCTTGGTCCTCTGGAATCGATCCTCGCTTTCCTATTGCTATTTGCCTTAATAGAACAATGTCGGTGGCAGACCGTCCCGTTACAAATAATTACACCCTGTCAGCGGGAGCAAAAATCACAAGTACGCTCCTCACTGATGTAGACAGCTATTTTGTGGCCTCCACAGGGATGAGCGGTCAAACCAACAACTGGCTTCTTCTGGCTGAGCAGGCCGCGAAGATGGCTAACACCAGTTGCATTGCATGCATGGGTCCAAGACCTCTTTTGAAAATCATACCTGCAAATATAGTTCCTAAGTGTGCTGTTGCTTTAATGTAAAACTCATCCATTTCACCCACTCATGATTGTTTTAAATGGGATAAGGTTTACCCTGTTGCCTCTATGACAAAATATAAACCCCTTTTTTCGTCCGATGTAGCTAAGGGTAATTTTACATGTATTAGATTACCTGGTACCGGTGAGAAGCTCGGCGCCCTACCTCCTCTATGGTGTGGGTCCATGACCAATGTCACTGCCCCTTTTTTGTCCATTGCTCGTAGTGATGTTTGGTTTTGGTGTAATAGTAACAAACTTTATGATAGGTTGCCTTTCGACAGCTCCGGAATTTGCGCTTTGGTAACCCTATTGCTACCTGTTCATTTGATACCGATGTCGTCTTATGATCTAACATCTGTTGCTAAGTCCGTGGTTCCCGTATTCTGGCCGAGAACGAAACGAAACGCCGAATGGCGGGGCGCGGCTAATCCAATTTACATTGACGCCATTGGTGTTCCTAGAGGAGTACCGAATGAGTATAAGCTGGTGAATCAGATAGCAGCTGGTTTTGAATCCGCCCTGTGTTGGTGGTGTACTATTAACAAAAATGTTGACAGGATTACTACGTCCATTACAACGTGCAGAGGCTTGGAAACTGGTCCGAGGCGGGTTTCAAGGCGGTCCACTCCCAACTGGCCGCTACTTCCCTCATGGCTTTCCAGAATCGAATGGCCCTTGACATGCTACTCTCAAAGGAGGGCGGTGTCTGTTCGGTGAGCAAGGTTGCACGTTTATTCCGAATAATACTGCAGCCGGCGGAAGCCTGTCCCAGGCCCTTGAGGGCCTGCGGACCTTGAACGGGAAGATGAAGGAGCACAGTGGGGTGAACACAGAGGTTTGGACCGACTGGTTGAACGTGTTCGGAAAGTACCGCACCCTGGTTTCCTCTGCCCTGGTCTCCATAGCCGTTTTCTCTGCCATTTTGACCTTGTGTGGATGTTGTTGCATTCCTTGTCTCCGATCCCTAATTAACAGGCTAATTACAACTGCTATCTCTCCACCAGCTGAGACTTTCCCGTTGCTCCAAAGGGATGACCTTTCGATCGACGCGGGTTTCTTCTCTAGTGACGACCCGGTCGGCGACTCTATTGTGGTAAACCTGTCCGGTTTGTTTCTTGACCCTAGCTTTGCCGATTATGACTCAGTTTCCTCCTGAGTGTAAGTTAGTTCTTGCGAAATGGGATCCCTTGGCTGAAAATCTTTTTGAAGTGGCCATATGGGTGATGGGTTGTTCTCCGGGAACTTATGATAAGACAGGGGGGAATTGTTAGATAAATTGTATATATATGTTATCATGCGTTCCCTAATAAGTACATATTAATAAAGTTATTGCGCAGAATGCTTGCTGTTTCTTCTTGCAGACATCACCCAGTCCACAACAAGTCAAACGATGCTGTCTGGAGCTTCCTGACCTTCTACAATCCAAGAAAGTTGTTGATGTCTGCACATGTCATTTTGTCTATGCACTCTTTTCACATGACTACTTTGCTTCCCATAACATTTTATCCTTGCACACTTTTCGTTTCTCATGGGATCCTGTCTGCGACTTCTAGTTTCACATAGAATCTTGTTTCTTCTCTCATGAGACAAAGCCCACGCTTTCCCCCCCACCTATCAGGGGCTAGTCTCACATTGTAGGTAGGGCATTCCTGAATAAAAAGAGAGGAGTGTAAACAAGACCTTTAGTGTATTTTGGATTGCTGTAAGTCTGGATGCACTCCTCGCGAGAAAAGACTCAACATTCTGTCTCACTGGTTTTGTCTGCTGATCCTTTTGCTGAATCTGAACCTAACAGGAAGAAACAGGCTAAGAAAGGCAGAGCTTCTTTTTCGTTCATCGAAGAAGTGTGTAGACTCTTCTTTGTCTGTTTTTCCGAGCTGAGGGATCTGGCTTGGGTTAGAGTCCCAGTGGAAGGAACGTGCTAAGAAACACGGAGCTTCTTTTTTGTTAATCAAAGAGAATCAATCAATGAGATACGGCTTTGGTTTGTCCGAGCTATGAGATACGGCTTTGGTTTATCCGAGCTATGAGATACGGCTTTGGTTTATCCGAGCTATGAGATACGGCTTTGGTTTGTCCGAGCTATGAGATACGGCTTTGGTTTGTCCGAGCTATGAGATACGGCTTTGGTTTGTCCGAGCTATGAGATACGGCTTTGGTTTGTCCGAGCTATGAGATACGGCTTTGGTTTGTCCGAGCTATGAGGCCTAAAAAAAAAAAAAAAAAGCGCTGAAGTTTGTGTGATTGAGTGTGTGACTGGTAGGATATATTGACTAAATAGCAGTTCTAGCATTGATCCACGGCAATATTACAGGCTAGTAATTTGTTGAAAGGTCAATTTAAACCTGCATTGAGGATCCTCAAAGAAATAAATAAGTAATAATAGTAATAATAATAATAATAATATTTTTGAGACAAAGAGATTGTAAAACCTAAAACTACTAGAATTAAGATGGGAAATAAAAACGGTAAATCTCTACCTCTTGACGGAGATGAGAAGTACATGGCGAGTAGATTTCTTAATTGTATGCAATATATGCCGAAGTGGAAGAAAAAGTATGGAGTAGAAGGGAAGTTGAGAGTTGAAGTGTGGAAGATAGTAGTTGATGTTTTAGAAGAGAGTGTGGATAGAAAGAAAAATGGACTGAAAAAGCAAAGAAAAGAGAGTGAATTGGATTGTGCTAAAATGGGGTTGAAAGCTTCACAAGAAAGAAGAGAACAAATCCAAAAGACAAAAGATAGAAAGTTGAAAAGTGATGAGGCCGCCATTCAATTGAGATTTGAAAAAGAATTCTGGGTAGATAATGGCATCCCATTCAATGATGCAGATGAGAGTGCTTATCAGCAACATCTTAAAATTGCGCTCCTCACTGGCTGACTTAGGCAATTGGGCGAGGAAACACTTGGTGGAAGCGGACACTGCTTGGTTTACAAAAAACATGCAGTGGCCCAGAGACGCTGATAAAGGGATTGAGAAAGGCAAAAGTTCTTATGTATTTCATCTAGATGATGATAATGATCTAAATGAAGATACAACGATCTTCTACCAAAGTTCCCAAAGGGGCAGAGGAAGAGTTAGATACCAACAACGTGGCAAGCCACCATTCAAATCAAAACCCCCATCAGATTCAGACAACTGTTGAAATTGTGGGAGACGAGGACACTTTGCACGAAAGTGTCGTTTTGCAAAACAATACCAATCAAGGGGTGGACGAAGGAGCAGAGGAAAAGCCAATTTTTTAGCATGACAAGCTTCCTCCTCTTTGACCGCTTATGCTCATACAGACAAAGAAAGAATAGATGCCCATATGACAGCAAAACATGTCATTGTCAGATTATTAGATTTTTTTTTTTGATTATTAGAAGTCCTGTCCATCCAAGAAGTATGACAATGCTGTTTGTATGGCCAAATTACAAATGACTAGAGCTCAAATTGTGTTACACTAAAGTTTAAATATGCAAATCAAGTGGTAAAGAAATGCAACTTGCTTCTAGAAGATAAATAAATAAAATTAGAATGTGCTGTCCTCGTGTGCATGGGAGGGACCAGCTCATGATCGACCACAGGAAATGGCCAGCCTGTGACGAATCATTGGTGCTGGGAACTACCTTTTGCATGCGAGAGCTGTGCATGTGTGTGCGTATATGTTAAAATGATGAACATTGGCTAAAGTTTTAGTATAAAAAAAAATTGCTAGACTGTGGTCTATCCAATTTGCACCGCAGAACAGAAATGATTTTGAAAGATAAAAATGAGAGGAAAAAGAGAGAAATCTGTTTGCGAGCAGAAACTAATCCACACTAGTGCATGTTAAGTGTCGAGCCCACATGAGAAATTCGAAGAAAAAAAAACAACAAAAAAAAAACGACAGAATATGCTTTCAGGAATTGGAAGAAGCTAAATTGTGAATTTAAGATTTTGCAATGCTACATTTAATAGGAATAATTGATTGGTTGTGTTATAAGATTATACAAAATTCTAAATGCAAGCTAAATCTGAGAGATTGAGTTCTTCAAATTTAAAAACAAAGAAAAAATTCAGATTAATTTGCCAATTGTTTGTTTCAGTTAAGTTTTTTTTTGAATTGGTGGATTGTTCTACCAGGAAACCTGAGTTGAAAATGATATATGAATGTTGTGTGGTGAGCTTGGATGAATTGGGACCAATGTGATAGAAAGACTCCTTTTTGGAGACTGTGTGAGATGCAAATGAACATTGATGAATGATAGCCTGAATGAAAAGAAATTACAGGTTGAATGGTTGAAGTTGTTGGCGACTACTATGGAAAATTAGTAGAGCGACTTTGATGAAAGAGTGATTTTGAGCAGGTTGAATGTTAGAAAGAAACACATAGCTTTTGGATTGATAATTAACTAGAGAAAAAAAACTGGAGAACCAGTAACACATGCAGAAGATGTGTGAACTGGGAAATTGAGAAGCGTTTTGGAAAGAAAGTCAAATTAAATGATGATGGAATCGTAAGTAGTAAAGAACGCATTCTCCCAAAAAGTTTGTCAAGGTGTGAGGCATGGGCGTTGCCAAGCCTCAAAAGGAGGGAGTGAGTAGGACAGATAGTGGAACATAGTAATAATACAACACTTTATGACAATGAATTTTCGAATACATTTGGTGTTATACTGTGGTAAATTTTTTGTTCTGGTGTAGATAGGTTAGCAACACGAGAGATTTAGAGGTTCAAAAGAAAGACAGTTAAAAGAAAACATTTTTGATTTGGACAATTGCAGGCTAACAGGAACATGAGAACGATAAGAACTACGAGGTGGGATCCAATTTCATTGGGGAGATTGAGAATTCACAGCACCATACTCTAAGTCACATTTTTGAGCAAGCATGACAATAACATGTGAGAGGTCAAGACATACAGATCAGGGCTTGATGTGGAACGCAGACCTCGATGAGTTGATTTTCAATAATGATACTGAAGACAACATACTGTCCGATTAAATTGGAACTATAGATAAAATGTAGCTCAAAAATAGGATGAGTTGCAGGATTTACGATAAAAACGAGACCGCTGTTATTAGAAGAATTTGAAGTTTGGTAAACAAACGTTACCAGCAAATTGATGGAAGCAGCTACATTTGGAAATAGTCTTACAAGTTTGATGTCCCAGCCTGTCATTCTCAGTGTCAGAGTCCTTGAAACCCAATCCGAGACTTCGCCTGCAGCCGTGAACAACCACAAAATGGTGCCTGGCTCTGAAGCACCTTTGACCTATGGCGAAGGACAAGAAAAGACTGCTGTTGTGCTTGGAGGGGGACAAGTACACTCCGGAGGAAATACAACATCCTCGGGGACGGAAAAGACAGTGAAAAACGGAGTAACTCACAATGATGAAAATTGACTCATTTGAACAATGGACTCATTCAAGAGTGATGGATGGGGTCACTCTGAAGCAACAACAAAAGAACACCAACTTGAGAGGGTGAAGTGCGGCAAAAAGATATGGACTTGTAGTGTCCGACGACCAAATCGCACTCCTTGCTACGGCGTTGCCAAATTTGGTGGAGCTTGGAAGGGAGGTTCATTGTGCACTGAGTTTGACAGAACTAAGGAGATTTGATAAATAAATAAATAAAAAATTGAAAAATACGTAGGGCTACAGAGAAAAGCATTATAATCAGAGATTGAACGGATTTGGATAAAACAAATAGGCTAAAACGGTAGGAAACAAGAGCAAGATCTTATATTTTGGCTCATCAAGCTTAAGACGTAGAGGTCGAGTTATATAAATTTTAGAACAGGACATTTGGCAGTCAGGAGGAAGCTAGGTTGCTCAATGTACCTACTCAATACAATAGTAAGTTTTTTTGCACCACAGTGGAGGTTGGATGGTCAGAAAGTTAGGTACGTTCAATTTTTGACATTCACACAACCATGCATAGGAGTCACACGGCGACAGTTAACAAGACAATGACTGCAATAGGGGCCACCTACGACTGCACCGACATGAAAAAGTAGAAGTGAGAGAGCAGAGTATGGGATTATAGACTTAGACTTAGACTTAGACTCAACTTTATTAATCCCTTGGGATTACTCCTTCAGGGAAATTCTGTGTCCAGTAGCAGTAAAATACAAAATACACAAGAAAAACACAAGAGATCAAGATATACAGAAGATGCAGAAATACACACAGTGCAAGAGATAGCAATGAAATGTAAAAGAGGCCAAAAGATAAACTAGGCAAGAAAATTGAGGGAGGTAAAAACACTACACAGTAGTTGCCATAATATTGCACATTGTATATTGACGTGTCTCCCACTGATCCGGCTCCTCTGATTAGTGATGACAGAGTGCAGAGGGTGACTGACATTGCCTATAATGTCCAACAGTTTTTTCAGTGTCCTTGCCTCTGCCACCGTCTCCAATGAGTCCAGCTTCTTGCCGATCAGAGAGCCGGCTCGCCTGACCAGTTTGTCCAGTCTGGAGGTGTCCTTCTTGGATGTGCTGCTGCCCCAGCACACCACGGTGTAAAACAGGACACTGGCAACCACGGACTGGTAGAACATCTCCAAGAGTTTGTTGCAGATGTTAAAAGAACGTAGTCTCCTCAGGAAGTACATCCTGCTCTGTGTCTTCCTGTGAAGGTGGTTGGTGTGAGTTGACCAGTCCAGTTTTTTATCCAGCCACACCCCAAGGTACTTGTAGGAGTCCACAGCCTCCACCTCAGCCCCCTCCAACAGTACGGGCCTAGGCTTAGGCTTGTTCCTCCCAAAGTCTATGACCAGCTCCTTGGTCTTGGAGATGTTGAGCTCCAGTTGGTTGGCACGGCACCAGGTGGCGAAATCCCCCACCAGGCTCCTATACTCCTCCTCTCTATTGTCCCTGATACACCCGACAATGGCTGTGTCATCCGCGTACTTCTGTATGTGACAGTTAATTCCCTACCGTGTGTGCGGGACACCAACATCATCTCCAGCAATCCTGTGTCTGCCATGGGTTGTTTAATTTGGTATGCATTCTGAGACTCAGACCAGTACAAATTAGGAATGTGAGTTTTCCGCCAATCGGTCTGTTGCAACAACTGCTTGACCATTGAGCCCAATTGTCTGGCCTCGTGTCCTGGGGCAAGAGCCAGCGAAATGTGTGGCACCCCTTTCTCTGTCATTTTGAACCACTGCATTTGTTCATATGTCAGTTCAGTTGCCGCTGCGACTCCCTCTTTACCAATCAAAATGCATGATGAAGTTAAATCCCACATGTGCCCTTCAATTTCTTCAAACAAATCCCGATATACATCATCACTTTTTCGGTCATAATATAGAGTGCAATGCAAAGGATCAACAGGTGGGTGGTATGGCGCCAGTGAGCAGATCCAGGGCTTCCACAGCAGGTAGGTCGAGAACACACCGCCACCAGCAGGGGTCTCTGGCTCCAGCCTGGCCCAGTAGATGGTTGCAGTTTCTGCTTCTGCCGGTAGGGGCACCATCAGCCACTGACCATGTTGTTGTAGCTGCTGTGAGCACTGGATGCTGACGCCATCTGGAAATTGAATAATCACTCCCTCTGGCCCACACAGAATTCTGGCTTCAACGGCTGACAGCAAGTCCCTCCCCATCAATTTGATTGGCGTGTCTGCGGAATGGATGTATTTGTGCCACAGTCTACACCCTGTCCGGGTGATCACAGTTTCAAGTGGTTTGGTAAAAGGCAGAGTTTGTGGTTGTCCCGATCAGCCGACTAAAGTTGTTGTTTTCTTTGACAGTGAGGATACAGGTAGGGCAGTGTTTATGGATGAATAAGTTGGTCCTGTGTCCACCAGCATCTGCACAGGTTTTCCCTCCACTGTCACATGAAGCATTGGCTCCGCCGGGCCACTGCTTCTCTGGCTCCCCGGGCAGCCCTATTCAAATTGTCCACACCAGAGATCATAATGTTGGTAGTACTGACCTCCATGTGTTTGTGGCTGTTGCCAGGAAAGTCCACCAGACGGAGCTGTTTCTGCCTGTTGCATCGGCGCCCCGGGTTGATGTGGCGGGCCTCCGGCTGGGTGAGCGGCTACGCACGGTCGATACTGTGGGCATTATTTTGCCCAGTGATCGGTTTTGCCGCAGATGAAGCATGCGTTGGGCGAATGGGGTTTGTATGTTGCCCTCCCGGGGTAAGCAGGTGCACTCCCTCCCTGGCCTATGTATCCGCCCCGGAACTGGCCCCTTCCGCGCCCCACCACCTGAGGAGCCTGTGACATTTGCATTTCTTTTTTCTGTGATTTAGACTGTTAAGATTCACCATGCATCTTTGCCAACTGTAATTTCAACAACTGTTTGGATAATGCGTCTGTCTCGTTTTCAACTTTAGCTTGTGACTCAGTGAACATTCTGCAGTGGTGCAAACAATGACGTTTAAATCGTTCTTCGGCACAAACCAAAATGTCAGGGTCTGACATTAGCTGCTTCTTCACATCTGGCGGAAGTACATCTACCAGCGCCGTTCAGAAGAGCACCTCTGCCTCGTGCGTGAGAGCCGGATGGCGACCTGTGGTTTCAATCCAACTCGCCACACATGTTACATAATGTTGTGCTGGTGACATTTTCACATCATAAGGAAACATAGTGGGGGCCAGATCGGTGGGTTGTGGGAAAGTCAATTTAATGTTTTCCAACAGGGGCGCTGCTACTTGTGGCAAGGGAACCTCCCTCCCCAGTCTCGCTGTGCCTGCTGCTTCCTCAATAGCCTACAATTGCACTAGGGAGCATGCTCCTGCCAACATCTGGTGCCTGTCACCGAGTGTACAGCCCTGCCCACATCAGAGCCAAAAATTTGTTCAGCAACACCTTGCCTCCTCTGTGCAGTGGGGGCATCTTTTCCATCATCGCGGTCACATCACGGAGCACCAGGGGCTCGTAGTGTTGACCGCCCAACGTGATCACCAGCGGACACATCAATTCATCTTTCTGCACCTCGGCCTGTGTCATCTGTCCCTGACCACTTCGCAAATTATATTCTTTGCGTGTCTCTCTCTCTCCCTGCCTGCACTTCTTTCTACTGTCCTGTTAGCCTGCAATTGTCCAATCAAAAATTTTTATTTTATTTTAACTGTCTTTCTTTTGAACCGCTAAATCTCTTGTGTTGCTAACCTATCTACACCAGGAAACCATTTAAAGGGTCCTAAAGAAAGGACCAACAGATTACTCCCCCTATCTCCTCATTATTTACGAGTTACCCCCCCCCCCCCTTCTTCTCTCACTCCCTCTTTCTATCTGTCTTGGGCCGAATGTGTAGCGTCCTGCCATAAATTACTGCTGCCACGGCTCAACTGTTTTCCTAAGACCCACAGGTACACATACATTAGTATTTTAGTGAGTATTGCAAGGATTCCCCTCTCTCGCCTATTTGCAAACTGTTAAACATTAGTGTCAGCGATGTTTCAGTTTCAATCATGCACGTTCGCTGTTGGTCATGCACCCTTTGCTCATCAACATTTGATCTCCCCTCGTCTTGCCTCAGTTCTCCTCGACATTGACCTCTCCCGGGGGACGCAGCCCCGTCTTTGCGGATTCCTCGGCACAGCGCCCCTGGACGAGGGGGGTCAGCGTATCAATGTTGACGCCACGGTCTGGCCAAGCCCACACGTCCCGCTGGCCCCCACCCCCGACAGTATAGTGCCATTCCACACCTTGGAACCCCCCCTTTCTTGAACATTCTCTGATCCATGCCGTTTTCCTCCCCACACGCCCGCACCCACACAGGGTGTGCACATAAACGCACACACACCAAGCGCGCACACAACCGCACGTACACACACACACGCACCCGCACGCACGCCAATACACAAAGCGCGCACACAGAGCTCAGATGAACGACGACAGACTGACACAAATTTTACAGAGATTACGCACGAACACAGAACACACAGACAAAGGGATTCGAATCCATCTCTCATGGAGCTTCTTTGCCACTTTCTATCGGTCAATACCACTCACAATTTGCGCTTCCACATCAGCATACATTCCTTCAATCTCACTCCATTCATTCCTCTCAGCACACACACTCCTCTCATCACACACACTCCCCCCAATTTGGTTCATTTTGGATATTTTAGCGGTCTGATCTCTCACAGGAGGAACTGTTACCACCGGATATTTTTTGAGGAGGCCTCACTTCTCCTCGGGGATCTCTAAAACACCCCAGCTATTTGAATACGATCGTCACCGCACTCTTGTCCGCCACGACGAAGCACTAGGTCCCTGACCTATCCTTAGTACGCGTAAGTCCCTGACTTTACCGTACACGTTACACACGTAAGTTCCAAACTTATTCACCGTATGTATCTTAACTTCTTGCACGCCTTATTTGATCTGAACGACAGTCTCCTCTTAAATTTTCTATTTCAATTTGCAGAATTTTGACTTATAGTAACAGGTATTCTGCTTACCTTATCGGTGATGAGCTCAGGGTTGAGGAGACGTCGTACCAGCTCAACGTTGTGCGCTTATTCCAAACGGTTCGCCGACCGGGAGACAGTGTCCCTGACCATCCAGTGTCTTGGATACAGACCACGGGTTGTCAATTACCCTTCTCTTGACATCATGTACGCGGTCACCAAGAAATTGTTAGGCTACGGATTTTAGTTATTGATCTGACTCCAAATTGCGATCAACACTTAACACATGAGTTGCTATGTCCCAATTCACACACTGGCGCACCTAACAATTTTGCGAGTTCGTTCTGTCAAAGAGAAGACCAGTAGATCAATCAGACCAAATTTACCAATTGTTTATTCCTGACAGAGCGAACTAATACAGGCCTGGGTCCCAGGTCCCTCACACTAAAACTCGTGCGTTTTTGTGACCACCAAAAGACGACACATTCTTCCGGGTTGCCCAGCACATCCAAGAAGGACACCTCCAGACTGGACAAACTGGTCAGGCGAGCCGGCTCTATGATCGGCAAGAAGCTGGACTCACTGGAGACAGTGGCAGAGGCAAGGACACTGAAAAAACTGTTGGACATTATAGACAATGTCAGTCACCCTCTGCACACTGTCATCACTAATCAGAGGAGCCGGATCAGTGGGAGACTGCTCCCCCCCAAATGTAGGACAAACAGACTGAAGAACTCCTTTGTCCCCCAAGCCATCAAGCTATTCAACTCCTCACTGGGGAAGGAGGAGGTGACATGGACATGAACAGGGACATGGAGATACTTGTAATAACTGTACACATTCACATCAATATACAATGTGCGATATTTCCCTTTCCATCCTATTTACTACATTGTCATCATTTGTGCAATTACTTTTTTCACACTGCCCAATAATAATACATGGCAATAATACATGGCAACTACTGTGTAGTGTTTTTACCTCCCTCAATTTTCTTATCTAATTTATCTTTTTGCCTTTTTTACATTTCATTGCTAATTCTTGCACTGTATATATTTCTGCATCTTCTGTATATTTTTATCTCTTATATTTTTTTGTATATTTTGTATTTCACTGCTACTGGACACAGAATTTCCCTGAAGGAGTAATCCCAAGGGATTAATAAAGTTGAGTCTAAGTCTAAGTCTAAGTCTAAGTCTAAGTCTAAGTTTTGAAGAAACACAATATGAATATTAAAGCATGCAAAACAGTGTGTAATGATTGGTCGATGGCCATCTCCTCCCCGTCTAGGTGTTATTGCTGAGGTCAGGCAGTTGGGTTTTCCCCACAAAGCTCGACCACCTGGCAACACTTCGAAGAAAACTAGTTCATGCAGTTTGCCTGCACATTCTTCGCCACCCACCAATCCACACGAGCACTCCAATACTAGATATTATATTAATATGATTGTAAGTTTAACACAACCTTAAAAAATATGTTTGCAAACTGCCGAAAGCACATTTCCCTTTAGGAGTGACACAAATGGTTTGATAATATTGCTGTTTGTGATAGTTATTTAAAATATATGTAGTTTATTTGTCGTTGTACGGGCCTATGGAATAATTTCAACTGCGGCGCGGCACACGACATTGTTGACAAAGAACGATCGACAAAAGACAAGAAATTTGATCAATGGATTTAATAATTTGGAGTGACACAAATGGTTTGATAATATTGCTTATGTGATAGTTATTTAAAATATAGTTTATATATTGTTGTATGGGCATGTGGAATAATTTCATCTGTGGCGCGGCACACGTCATTGTTGAGAAAGGACGATCGATAAAAGACGAGAAATTTGATCGATGGATTTAATGATTTGGAGTGACACAAATGGTTTGATGATATTGTTGTTTATGTGATGGTTATTTAAAATATAGTTTATATGTCGTTGTACCGGCCTATGGAATAATTTCAACTGCGGCGCGGCACACGACATTGTTGACAAAGGACGATCGATAAAAGAGGAGAAATTTGATCGATGGATTTAATAATTTGGAGTGACACAAATGGTTTGATAATATTGTTTTTTATGTGATAGTTATTTAAAATATAGTTTATATGTCGTTGTATGGGCCTATGGAATAAGTTCAACTGCGGCGCGGCACACGGCATTGTTGAGAAAGGACGATCGATAAAAGACGAGAAATTTGGTCGATGGATTTAATGATTTGGAATGACTCAAATGGTTTGATAATGTTGTTTATATGATAGTTGTTAGGGTTTTCCAGGTTACCTTTATCGTAGGATTATGTTGGAATGTAGACTATAATGATTAACCAATCTTGTCTTGCTCTCACAATGCAGTAAAATGAAGTGGTTGCTTCCTCTGCTTGATTGACCAGCTGCAGAGGAAGCAATCAAAGTTGTTCTGTTTCCCACAACATCGTAAAACACCCCCTGCTCTGATCTTACCAGAGGCCGGGGGTTCACCAAACCTGTCAACTCTCAACCCCCACTCTGTTTCTCTTAATAAATATCCTCTTGCAGGAAGGAGAGTTCAGAGCTCTATTCGAACATCGCTGTACGCACAGCGACGAATGGACTCTCCACCTGCAGGTGTCTAAAAGGACTTACTTGTCTCCCGTGTGGTTCTTGCAAAATAAGTTGGAGTGAGCAAATCTCTAACATTTTGGTGCCGAAACCCGGGATCCCTCATACCCGCTATCTGGCTGACGAAAGAGGACGTGCTGCATTGTCGACAAGCCAGCGTCCATTAGGAGGACCTGGAGAAGAAAGTCCTGGGAAGAGAATTCTTCGCTGGGCCAGCATCTTAGGTCTGCCTTCGTCTGACAGAGGTGGATTGACGGGACCCGGCAGTGCAACGAACCAGGGGACAAGTAAGTTAAAGGCCTGAAGTTGTGTTGTGTTGTTAAACGCGTAACACGTAGAGGTGCACGGGAGCCAGCTTGGGTTCAAGTCCCAGTGGAAGTGTTAGATAAATTGTATATATATGTTATCATGCGTTCCCTAATGAGTACATATTAATAAAGTTATTGCGCAGAATGCTTGCTGTTTCTTCTTGCAGACATCACCCAGTCCACAACAAGTCAAACGATGCTGTCTGGAGCTTCCTGACCTTCTACAATCCAAGAAAGTTGTTGATGTCTGCACATGTCATTTTGTCTATGCACTCTTTTCACATGACTACTTTGTTTCCCATAACATTTTATCCTTGCACACTTTTCGTTTCTCATGGGATCCTGTCTGCGACTTCTAGTTTCACATAGAATCTCGTTTCTTCTCTCATGAGACAAAGCCCACGCTTTCCCCCCCCACCTATCAGGGGCTAGTCTCACATTGTAGGTAGGGCATTCCTGAATAAAAAGAGAGGAGTGTAAACAAGACCTTTAGTGTATTTTGGATTGCTGTAAGTCTGGATGCACTCCTCGCGAGAAAAGACTCAACATTCTGTCTCACTGGTTTTGTCTGCTGATCCTTTTGCTGAATCTGAACCTAACAGATTTTTGGGGGCTCGTTCCGGGATCTCAATAGGACTATTTCTGGTTCCGGCTGACTTTTCGACGCAGGACAAGTCCTTGGCCAAGGCATATTGAGGAAACCCTTTTCACGGGGCTGACTCGATCAGTTGGCTGGACACCGGAGTGGTTGACGAGATCATCCGAGGAGAAGGCCCAGCAGACTGTGAGTACGAATCTTGATTCTGTTGAAGTAATGAAAGTGCAGTGACAAGAGGTCACTTAAAACCTTGACAATTCTAGACCCTATCAAGTGCAATTAGAAACAGTAAATTCTGCTGGGATGTTGGAGTTCCCTGACTGATGAGTCAATTAAATTCCATGGGAAAGCGGACCCATCTGTTTTCAGGTAATTTGGAGCAGTTAAATTCCGCTGAGGTGTCGTGGGCCTCCTAATTAACCTTCCTAATGTGTTAGTGTTAGCTTTCTGCTGCCATCTGTGGTGTTTTCTTAACTCTGGTTTAGCTGGTTTGGCTTCTTTATCCGTGAAAAGATAGGTTTTATATCGGCTTTGGGGAAAAAGCAAAAATAGGGTTTTTCTTACACAATAGGAAGGTTAGAGAGTTTAGATTTTGTTAAGTTCCACGGGAGGGCGGACTCCCCTGCTTGCCTGTGGGAAGATAAGAGTGCGCATTGTGTGTGTGTGTGCGTGTGTGTGTGTGTGATTTGACTGAGAGTGATCTCCTTTGAACTCTCCTTTGTGTAAAATACACAGGACTGTAAACCGTGGCTTTGTGTGGACGAAAGCAGGGATTCTCCGTTTCCTCCGGAGACTCACCACACATCGAACATTTAAACACTGTCCTGTGAATAAAGTCAAAACTGAAATTTAGAAAATAAACCATGGGGACAGCGAATAGCAAACATTTGATGGTCAGCTGAAAACGAATTCGTTGAATAACCTAAAGCAAGCAATTGATGCTAAATGTGGTGTAAAGAAGAATAGAGACGGGTATCATCTGATAGTACAATGGGAATTAGAAGCGGAAAAGAGAAAATGTGGGCAGATAAGAGAAAAATTGAGAGATAAGGAAGACGAAGAAAAGATAAAAAAGAACTTGCTGTTGCACAGGCAGGAGGATGATGAGACAGTGTCAGCTCGGACCCGCTTGAAGGCCGAGGCTGACAATGCGATGAATGAGGATGAAAAAAATTATCAAATTGTCAAGGCGGAGATTGCGGCACGCCGAGGCGAACCAACTTTTCCGTCTTTATACCCCAAATTACCAAACACAGATCATCCTCCTGAGTATAGTGCTTCTGCTCGTGGTATGTTGGCGCGGAGCCGTGCTCGTGGTATGTTGACGCGGAGCTGTGCTAAGTTGGATCCTTCGGCTGACGCATACCCGATGATTGAAGTGGCAAATCCTCATGATGATGGAGGACCCACAATTTTAGTGTACAGAACATGGACCAGTGCTGATATAAAATCGGCAATTGAGGGTATAGCGTTGCCCACTGAAGATGTTGATCAATACTGTACTGACGTGAAACAACTCATTGCTTCGTATAATTTGAGAGGCGATGAAGTACAGCAGGTTTTCATGGCATCCTTAACCAAACATTGGGCAAGCGTTAAAGGCACCTGGGATCCTTTTGATTCCAGGGGCCGTCCATTGGAATGTAACGGGGTGCCATTGCAGACAGAAATTGACCGCCTATTGGGCAGGATAAAAATAAAATTCGAACGTAGAGCAAATTACACAGACATTGGCCGAACCAAACAAAAAGAAGATGAGATGTTTGAAGACTTTAGACACAGACTCGAAAGAGTGTTCAAAGCCAATAGTGGCTTGGAGCATGGAACTGATGTTTATGACCAACAACTCAAAAATGCTCTACATGCAAATTCGCATCCAGCAATCCAAACCTGGATCACTAAACATATGATCACTTTCCCGACATCTACCTTGCCACAGTTCATTGATCATGCAATACATGCCGAAAAAGTTGTCAATTCAAAAAGAGCAAAAGATAAGGGGAAAAAAGACACCGTGTTTTTTGTTGAAGGAGGGCAGTCTGAAGTGTTCTATCAAAATAAGACCTTCGAACCACGCCTAGGGGGGCGTGGTCGTAACAAATTCCGTGGCAGAGGTAGCGGGGGGTACAGTCGTGATTCTCCCAATTATGGAACAAATGACCAGCCCGCTTCAGGTCAGTCAAAGCGGTACAATTCTGAACCTATTTGCTGGTCATGTGGGAAGAAAGGCCATATAGCAAGAAACTGCCCAGGTAATTACAAGGGCGGGAGTAGACCTCCCTTATGACTAGACAACGATCAAAATACAGTTGGAACAACTGTCTTGTCAACAGCTCCCCCTGTTGATGTCGATTTGAACATTCAAGATTTGTTGATGAACAATATTGAGAAGCCAGTGATAACTCTAATGGTAAACGGGACTCCAATAACCTTTTTGTGTGACTCAGGGGCATGTGTGACCACATGTCGTGACATACCTGCAGGTGTGCAACCAAACGGTAAATCCTTTTGGGTGAGAGCAGCAAATGGGCTGGCAACCCCAGTTCCCCAGTCTCGACCAGTTTGGATACGGGACCTGGAAGGGGGAAGTTGTTGCATTCCCATTTTGCTGATGCCCAGTTGCCCTATTAATTTGCTAGGTAGAGATGCTCTCACTGCCCTTGGGCTTTCCCTTGTGTCTCTTGACTGTCAAATTGTTGTCAAAAGGCGACACCAGTTACAGATTTTTGGTCAATTTCACTGCTACTATTTTTATTCATTGGATTTGGCTGATGCAGAAGTGATGGAATTTGGTTCCCCTCTTTTGGCCCGAGTGGCCACTCTTTTGCGTTGCCCTGAACAGGCAATGGAGGCCGATAAACTGCACCTAACTATGTGGCATAAAGACACACCTGGTCCTGATCACAACTACGAGAACATGCTTGAGGCTGCTACACCTGCCACTTTGACGGCATCTTTCCTTCTGCATGATGGTGAAAGCCGTGCTTGTGTGGTTATACAAACGGCTCCCCCTGCTGTTCAAAGATTGCACATGTCTCCCACTCCGCTCCACATCTCTCTCTACAGGCCTCACACCGCAGCGTGGCAATGTTTGGGATTTATGGCTGGTGATGCCTTGGCAGCTTCTGACTGGACTCAGGTTAATTCTGACTCCTTTTATAGTCCTTCCACCAAGCTTTTCAAACAAAATATGGCTCGAGACTTGTCATTCATTAGTGGAATCCATGCTGATCCTGGTGTTGAGCAAACACCCTCATTTTGAGATTTTGTGCTGACGTCAGATGACGAGCACGTCCTCGCTGAGGTCCCGAGTCATCTTTGGTCTGCGGGTCCTTCTGACGTTGGTTTAGTGAAAGGTGCGCTTCCTGTTGTCATAAGACCTAAAACTGAATACCGCCCTTGTGTGAGGCAATATCCTTTAAAATCTGATGCCTTACAGGGGATCGCACCTGTTATTTCTGATTTATTAAAAGCAGGTGTCATTGTTCCTTGCCCGGATTCTCCTTGCAATACTCCAATTTTCCCTGTGAAGAAGGCACTCCCTTCTGTTGGGTGGAGACTGGTGCAAGACTTGCAAGCTGTAAACAATGCGGTTATTCAGAGGGCACCTTGTGTCCCTGACCCGCATACCTTATTAAATTCATTGACACCTGATGCGAAATTCTTCACAGTGATTGACATTAGCAATGCTTTTTTCTCTGTCCCTATTGCGGAAGAAAGTCAGTTTTGGTTTGCGTTTACATATGCTGGCTCCAGGTACACCTTTACGAGGTTGCCACAGGGGTATTGTGAAAGCCCGACAATTTACTCACAGGTGATGGCAGCCAGCATGGCTAAATTTGTCCCGCCAATGGGAAGTCAAATCTTGCTCTATGTTGATGACATTTTGATAGCGTCTCCTGATTTGGCCTCTTGCCAGAAAGACACGCTTGCTGTGCTGCATCACTTGGCAGGTGAAGGCCACAAGGTCAGCAAGAACAAGCTTCAACTGTGGTCCGCTGAAATTAAGTATCTAGGCCACAATCTGAGTTCCCAAGGTCGATCCATAATTGAGAGCAGAAAGGCCTCTATTTTACAAGCTCCTAAGCCGCTAACAAAGAAGCAAATGATGTCTTTTTTGGGTCTCACGGGTTATTGTAGAAGCTGGATACTGGGTTATGCCCAAATTGTTGCTCCTCTGTCCAAATTGATGTATGTGGAGGACATCTCGATGTCCACTCACTTAAAATGGACTCCTGAAGCTGAGGATGCTTTTGTTTTGATCAAACAGACTTTGGTCTCCAGCTCCACTCTAGCCTTGCCCAACTATGAAAAGGTATTTGTCCAAACCGTTGACTGCAAAGGTCATTACATGACCTCCGTTTTGCTCCAATCACATGGCTCAAGGTTGCGACCTATTGCTTTTTATTCCTCTAAATTGGACAGTGTTGCATGTGCTCTCCCTCCGTGCGTGAGGGCCGTGGTGGCGGCCTCCATGGCTGTGGAGAGCAGTGCTGGTGTTGTGTTCTTTCATCCTTTGACGCTGAAAGTTCCTCATGCTGTCTCAGCTCTTCTGCTGCAGACTAATATGACCTTCCTGTCGCCTGCGCGTCATCTTTCTTGCATGGCTACGTTGCTGTCTCAGCCACATCTGACCGTTGAAAGATGCACGACACTCAATCCTGCCACTCTCATTCCCCTTCCTGGCGACGGCGAATTCCATGATTGTGTCGATGCTGCCCAACAAGTTGCTAAGGCTCGGCCTGATTTGGAAGATACGCCTCTGCCAGATGGTCGTGTGGTTTTTGTTGATGGGTCTTCTAAGAAAAATGAATCTGGTGTGACCCTTACTGGGTATGCCATTGTTACTGCCGACATGGTTTTGGAGGCTGCTAAACTGCCATCCAATATGTCTGCACAGGCCGCTGAGCTCATTGCTTTGACTGGGGCCTGCAAATTGTTTGCAAACAAATCCGTCACTATCTGGACTGATAGTCAGTATGCTTTTGCTACAGTACACGTGTTTGCTCAGCAGTGGAGCAACCGTGGCATGATAACTTCTGCAGGGAAGCCCGTCACCCATTCCACATTGCTGACTCAACTTTTGGACGCTGTCCAGCTGCCTTTAAAGATAGCAGTTTGCAAATGTGCTGCTCACACTGCGTGCTCTGATCCTGTTTCTCTCGGTAATGCTTTTGCTGACAAATCCGCGAAGGCCGCTGCAGAAGGCCTGCTCCATGTCCTCTCGTCTCTCACGGCTCATGATTCGATGTCACACATCCCCCCTGATGTGTTGCTTGACATGCAGTCTCAGAGCCCCTCCCAGGAACGGCTCTCTTGGGAAAAACGGGGTGCAACTAAAAACGCTGTTGGTCATTTTGTGTGACCTTTGGGCAAGCCTGTCTTGCCTCGTAACTTGTTCAAATGGGCTGCTATTTCGAGTCATGGGGTCACCCATGTCTCGACGGGGGGTATGGTGAAACAAGTTGAGGCTATTTATACAATGTACGGCTTTGCAGCTTTTTCAAAACAATTTTGCAGAGCGTGTTTGATCTGTGCTAAACATAACCCACAAGGCAATTTAAGACCTCAGAGAGGGAAATTCCCGACTCCATTGTATCCGTTTCAGATAATACATATGGATTATATCCAATTACATAAATGTGAAGGGAAAGAATATTGTTTAGTCATAATAGACGCATTTTCTAAATGGGTAGAAACATTTCCTACCAAACATGCTGATGCACTCACAGTGGCAAAGGCCTTATGCAAAGACATCATTCCAAGATACGGCATTCCGGAAACAATTTACAGCGACAATGGTCCACATTTTGTAAATCAAATAGTGCATAACATTGGGAGAATGTTCCACATAAATTTAAAGAACCATTGTTCTTATCATCCACAATCAGCTGGCCTTGTTGAGAGATGTAACGCGACTATAAAAAACAGATTAAAGAAATGTATGGAGGAAACCAAACGACCATGGACTCAGTGCTTAGACCTGGTCAAAATGTACATAAATATTACAACTACAACAGGGCTAACTCCCTATGAAACAATGTTTGGAAGGCCTTACAGGCTTCCTCAGTTCAAGAACACATGGGAGATCCCCGAGGAAGCCACGTTAGCTGATTACATGAGAAAAATGTTGGAACGTCAAAAGAATCTAACCAATAATACTGATGATGAACCCATTTCTCCGCAGGAAGACCCCAAAGTGGTACCGGGAGACTGGGTCTTGATCAAGAGTATCAAGAGGAAGAATTGGCATTCACCCAAGTGGGAAGGTCCTTTTTGGTACTACTCACGACACCTAATGCTTTGAAAATAGCCGAACGCACCACGTGGATTCATTTATCTCATTGTAAAAAGGTGATCTCTGCAGACCCAACCTAAAGTACGGAAGGTGAGCAAAGTCTGGTAATAGTGCCTGATCCTGGTGCCAAGATCCAGGGTTGACACGAAAGCTAGCAGAAGCCAAATTCCAAGACACCAACCCGAAGCTCAGGGTGTTGACTCTGAGGAAATCCAAAAACATGAGCATTAGAGAGTCATTTGGTGAGTGCTTTAATCAGGCTGTGGCCTGCGCTAAGTCTGCCATGTGTTTTTGGTTGCTTTTGCTGGTTTGTGTTACCATTGTGTTTTTTTCGGGGGTTATTTTATTTGGAGGGATAGAGTACCATGAGCCTCGAACATTCTTCTCTCAGGCGACTGCTAACACTAATTCTAATCGATATGGCTCATGGGGAGAAATTGCTAGACATAAGCGCGACACTAAATCCCCTTTTGATCATGTTGTATGTGTTCCAGGAGCCGTCCGTGTTCCAACTTGTGTACCATGGCTTTTGTCTTGGGCTTATAATAACTCATTAATGTTTACTGTGGCTCCTAATACATCTTCTTCTATTATTTTACCTATGAAGAGTTTGAAAGGTTTCGAAATGCGAGGGTATTGGCCCTCTGGTTCCAGTGACGAGGCTGTGTTCTTTGCTAAACGAGTGACTTTGATAAATCGGGGCACAAGCCTCCTTTTGACTCTTACACTCCCTGATGGTCAAATTCGTCCTCCAAATGGCACCTTGTTTAACACTTCTTGTTGGGGTTTTCAACTGTGGGCTTGGTCCTCTGGAATCGATCCTCGCTTTCCTATTGCTATTTGCCTTAATAGAACAATGTCGGTGGCAGACCGTCCCGTTACAAATAATTACACCCTGTCAGCGGGAGCAAAAATCACAAGTACGCTCCTCACTGATGTAGACAGCTATTTTGTGGCCTCCACAGGGATGAGCGGTCAAACCAACAACTGGCTTCTTCTGGCTGAGCAGGCCGCGAAGATGGCTAACACCAGTTGCATTGCATGCATGGGTCCAAGACCTCTTTTGAAAATCATACCTGCAAATATAGTTCCTAAGTGTGCTGTTGCTTTAATGTAAAACTCATCCATTTCACCCACTCATGATTGTTTTAAATGGGATAAGGTTTACCCTGTTGCCTCTATGACAAAATATAAACCCCTTTTTTCGTCCGATGTAGCTAAGGGTAATTTTACATGTATTAGATTACCTGGTACCGGTGAGAAGCTCGGCGCCCTACCTCCTCTATGGTGTGGGTCCATGACCAATGTCACTGCCCCTTTTTTGTCCATTGCTCGTAGTGATGTTTGGTTTTGGTGTAATAGTAACAAACTTTATGATAGGTTGCCTTTCGACAGCTCCGGAATTTGCGCTTTGGTAACCCTATTGCTACCTGTTCATTTGATACCGATGTCGTCTTATGATCTAACATCTGTTGCTAAGTCCGTGGTTCCCGTATTCTGGCCGAGAACGAAACGAAACGCCGAATGGCGGGGCGCGGCTAATCCAATTTACATTGACGCCATTGGTGTTCCTAGAGGAGTACCGAATGAGTATAAGCTGGTGAATCAGATAGCAGCTGGTTTTGAATCCGCCCTGTGTTGGTGGTGTACTATTAACAAAAATGTTGACAGGATTACTACGTCCATTACAACGTGCAGAGGCTTGGAAACTGGTCCGAGGCGGGTTTCAAGGCGGTCCACTCCCAACTGGCCGCTACTTCCCTCATGGCTTTCCAGAATCGAATGGCCCTTGACATGCTACTCTCAAAGGAGGGCGGTGTCTGTTCGGTGAGCAAGGTTGCACGTTTATTCCGAATAATACTGCAGCCGGCGGAAGCCTGTCCCAGGCCCTTGAGGGCCTGCGGACCTTGAACGGGAAGATGAAGGAGCACAGTGGGGTGAACACAGAGGTTTGGACCGACTGGTTGAACGTGTTCGGAAAGTACCGCACCCTGGTTTCCTCTGCCCTGGTCTCCATAGCCGTTTTCTCTGCCATTTTGACCTTGTGTGGATGTTGTTGCATTCCTTGTCTCCGATCCCTAATTAACAGGCTAATTACAACTGCTATCTCTCCACCAGCTGAGACTTTCCCGTTGCTCCAAAGGGATGACCTTTCGATCGACGCGGGTTTCTTCTCTAGTGACGACCCGGTCGGCGACTCTATTGTGGTAAACCTGTCCGGTTTGTTTCTTGACCCTAGCTTTGCCGATTATGACTCAGTTTCCTCCTGAGTGTAAGTTAGTTCTTGCGAAATGGGATCCCTTGGCTGAAAATCTTTTTGAAGTGGCCATATGGGTGATGGGTTGTTCTCCGGGAACTTATGATAAGACAGGGGGGAATTGTTAGATAAATTGTATATATATGTTATCATGCGTTCCCTAATAAGTACATATTAATAAAGTTATTGCGCAGAATGCTTGCTGTTTCTTCTTGCAGACATCACCCAGTCCACAACAAGTCAAACGATGCTGTCTGGAGCTTCCTGACCTTCTACAATCCAAGAAAGTTGTTGATGTCTGCACATGTCATTTTGTCTATGCACTCTTTTCACATGACTACTTTGCTTCCCATAACATTTTATCCTTGCACACTTTTCGTTTCTCATGGGATCCTGTCTGCGACTTCTAGTTTCACATAGAATCTTGTTTCTTCTCTCATGAGACAAAGCCCACGCTTTCCCCCCCACCTATCAGGGGCTAGTCTCACATTGTAGGTAGGGCATTCCTGAATAAAAAGAGAGGAGTGTAAACAAGACCTTTAGTGTATTTTGGATTGCTGTAAGTCTGGATGCACTCCTCGCGAGAAAAGACTCAACATTCTGTCTCACTGGTTTTGTCTGCTGATCCTTTTGCTGAATCTGAACCTAACAGGAAGAAACAGGCTAAGAAAGGCAGAGCTTCTTTTTCGTTCATCGAAGAAGTGTGTAGACTCTTCTTTGTCTGTTTTTCCGAGCTGAGGGATCTGGCTTGGGTTAGAGTCCCAGTGGAAGGAACGTGCTAAGAAACACGGAGCTTCTTTTTTGTTAATCAAAGAGAATCAATCAATGAGATACGGCTTTGGTTTGTCCGAGCTATGAGATACGGCTTTGGTTTATCCGAGCTATGAGATACGGCTTTGGTTTATCCGAGCTATGAGATACGGCTTTGGTTTGTCCGAGCTATGAGATACGGCTTTGGTTTGTCCGAGCTATGAGATACGGCTTTGGTTTGTCCGAGCTATGAGATACGGCTTTGGTTTGTCCGAGCTATGAGATACGGCTTTGGTTTGTCCGAGCTATGAGGCCTAAAAAAAAAAAAAAAAAGCGCTGAAGTTTGTGTGATTGAGTGTGTGACTGGTAGGATATATTGACTAAATAGCAGTTCTAGCATTGATCCACGGCAATATTACAGGCTAGTAATTTGTTGAAAGGTCAATTTAAACCTGCATTGAGGATCCTCAAAGAAATAAATAAGTAATAATAGTAATAATAATAATAATAATATTTTTGAGACAAAGAGATTGTAAAACCTAAAACTACTAGAATTAAGATGGGAAATAAAAACGGTAAATCTCTACCTCTTGACGGAGATGAGAAGTACATGGCGAGTAGATTTCTTAATTGTATGCAATATATGCCGAAGTGGAAGAAAAAGTATGGAGTAGAAGGGAAGTTGAGAGTTGAAGTGTGGAAGATAGTAGTTGATGTTTTAGAAGAGAGTGTGGATAGAAAGAAAAATGGACTGAAAAAGCAAAGAAAAGAGAGTGAATTGGATTGTGCTAAAATGGGGTTGAAAGCTTCACAAGAAAGAAGAGAACAAATCCAAAAGACAAAAGATAGAAAGTTGAAAAGTGATGAGGCCGCCATTCAATTGAGATTTGAAAAAGAATTCTGGGTAGATAATGGCATCCCATTCAATGATGCAGATGAGAGTGCTTATCAGCAACATCTTAAAATTGCGCTCCTCACTGGCTGACTTAGGCAATTGGGCGAGGAAACACTTGGTGGAAGCGGACACTGCTTGGTTTACAAAAAACATGCAGTGGCCCAGAGACGCTGATAAAGGGATTGAGAAAGGCAAAAGTTCTTATGTATTTCATCTAGATGATGATAATGATCTAAATGAAGATACAACGATCTTCTACCAAAGTTCCCAAAGGGGCAGAGGAAGAGTTAGATACCAACAACGTGGCAAGCCACCATTCAAATCAAAACCCCCATCAGATTCAGACAACTGTTGAAATTGTGGGAGACGAGGACACTTTGCACGAAAGTGTCGTTTTGCAAAACAATACCAATCAAGGGGTGGACGAAGGAGCAGAGGAAAAGCCAATTTTTTAGCATGACAAGCTTCCTCCTCTTTGACCGCTTATGCTCATACAGACAAAGAAAGAATAGATGCCCATATGACAGCAAAACATGTCATTGTCAGATTATTAGATTTTTTTTTTTGATTATTAGAAGTCCTGTCCATCCAAGAAGTATGACAATGCTGTTTGTATGGCCAAATTACAAATGACTAGAGCTCAAATTGTGTTACACTAAAGTTTAAATATGCAAATCAAGTGGTAAAGAAATGCAACTTGCTTCTAGAAGATAAATAAATAAAATTAGAATGTGCTGTCCTCGTGTGCATGGGAGGGACCAGCTCATGATCGACCACAGGAAATGGCCAGCCTGTGACGAATCATTGGTGCTGGGAACTACCTTTTGCATGCGAGAGCTGTGCATGTGTGTGCGTATATGTTAAAATGATGAACATTGGCTAAAGTTTTAGTATAAAAAAAAATTGCTAGACTGTGGTCTATCCAATTTGCACCGCAGAACAGAAATGATTTTGAAAGATAAAAATGAGAGGAAAAAGAGAGAAATCTGTTTGCGAGCAGAAACTAATCCACACTAGTGCATGTTAAGTGTCGAGCCCACATGAGAAATTCGAAGAAAAAAAAACAACAAAAAAAAAACGACAGAATATGCTTTCAGGAATTGGAAGAAGCTAAATTGTGAATTTAAGATTTTGCAATGCTACATTTAATAGGAATAATTGATTGGTTGTGTTATAAGATTATACAAAATTCTAAATGCAAGCTAAATCTGAGAGATTGAGTTCTTCAAATTTAAAAACAAAGAAAAAATTCAGATTAATTTGCCAATTGTTTGTTTCAGTTAAGTTTTTTTTTGAATTGGTGGATTGTTCTACCAGGAAACCTGAGTTGAAAATGATATATGAATGTTGTGTGGTGAGCTTGGATGAATTGGGACCAATGTGATAGAAAGACTCCTTTTTGGAGACTGTGTGAGATGCAAATGAACATTGATGAATGATAGCCTGAATGAAAAGAAATTACAGGTTGAATGGTTGAAGTTGTTGGCGACTACTATGGAAAATTAGTAGAGCGACTTTGATGAAAGAGTGATTTTGAGCAGGTTGAATGTTAGAAAGAAACACATAGCTTTTGGATTGATAATTAACTAGAGAAAAAAAACTGGAGAACCAGTAACACATGCAGAAGATGTGTGAACTGGGAAATTGAGAAGCGTTTTGGAAAGAAAGTCAAATTAAATGATGATGGAATCGTAAGTAGTAAAGAACGCATTCTCCCAAAAAGTTTGTCAAGGTGTGAGGCATGGGCGTTGCCAAGCCTCAAAAGGAGGGAGTGAGTAGGACAGATAGTGGAACATAGTAATAATACAACACTTTATGACAATGAATTTTCGAATACATTTGGTGTTATACTGTGGTAAATTTTTTGTTCTGGTGTAGATAGGTTAGCAACACGAGAGATTTAGAGGTTCAAAAGAAAGACAGTTAAAAGAAAACATTTTTGATTTGGACAATTGCAGGCTAACAGGAACATGAGAACGATAAGAACTACGAGGTGGGATCCAATTTCATTGGGGAGATTGAGAATTCACAGCACCATACTCTAAGTCACATTTTTGAGCAAGCATGACAATAACATGTGAGAGGTCAAGACATACAGATCAGGGCTTGATGTGGAACGCAGACCTCGATGAGTTGATTTTCAATAATGATACTGAAGACAACATACTGTCCGATTAAATTGGAACTATAGATAAAATGTAGCTCAAAAATAGGATGAGTTGCAGGATTTACGATAAAAACGAGACCGCTGTTATTAGAAGAATTTGAAGTTTGGTAAACAAACGTTACCAGCAAATTGATGGAAGCAGCTACATTTGGAAATAGTCTTACAAGTTTGATGTCCCAGCCTGTCATTCTCAGTGTCAGAGTCCTTGAAACCCAATCCGAGACTTCGCCTGCAGCCGTGAACAACCACAAAATGGTGCCTGGCTCTGAAGCACCTTTGACCTATGGCGAAGGACAAGAAAAGACTGCTGTTGTGCTTGGAGGGGGACAAGTACACTCCGGAGGAAATACAACATCCTCGGGGACGGAAAAGACAGTGAAAAACGGAGTAACTCACAATGATGAAAATTGACTCATTTGAACAATGGACTCATTCAAGAGTGATGGATGGGGTCACTCTGAAGCAACAACAAAAGAACACCAACTTGAGAGGGTGAAGTGCGGCAAAAAGATATGGACTTGTAGTGTCCGACGACCAAATCGCACTCCTTGCTACGGCGTTGCCAAATTTGGTGGAGCTTGGAAGGGAGGTTCATTGTGCACTGAGTTTGACAGAACTAAGGAGATTTGATAAATAAATAAATAAAAAATTGAAAAATACGTAGGGCTACAGAGAAAAGCATTATAATCAGAGATTGAACGGATTTGGATAAAACAAATAGGCTAAAACGGTAGGAAACAAGAGCAAGATCTTATATTTTGGCTCATCAAGCTTAAGACGTAGAGGTCGAGTTATATAAATTTTAGAACAGGACATTTGGCAGTCAGGAGGAAGCTAGGTTGCTCAATGTACCTACTCAATACAATAGTAAGTTTTTTTGCACCACAGTGGAGGTTGGATGGTCAGAAAGTTAGGTACGTTCAATTTTTGACATTCACACAACCATGCATAGGAGTCACACGGCGACAGTTAACAAGACAATGACTGCAATAGGGGCCACCTACGACTGCACCGACATGAAAAAGTAGAAGTGAGAGAGCAGAGTATGGGATTATAGACTTAGACTTAGACTTAGACTCAACTTTATTAATCCCTTGGGATTACTCCTTCAGGGAAATTCTGTGTCCAGTAGCAGTAAAATACAAAATACACAAGAAAAACACAAGAGATCAAGATATACAGAAGATGCAGAAATACACACAGTGCAAGAGATAGCAATGAAATGTAAAAGAGGCCAAAAGATAAACTAGGCAAGAAAATTGAGGGAGGTAAAAACACTACACAGTAGTTGCCATAATATTGCACATTGTATATTGACGTGTCTCCCACTGATCCGGCTCCTCTGATTAGTGATGACAGAGTGCAGAGGGTGACTGACATTGCCTATAATGTCCAACAGTTTTTTCAGTGTCCTTGCCTCTGCCACCGTCTCCAATGAGTCCAGCTTCTTGCCGATCAGAGAGCCGGCTCGCCTGACCAGTTTGTCCAGTCTGGAGGTGTCCTTCTTGGATGTGCTGCTGCCCCAGCACACCACGGTGTAAAACAGGACACTGGCAACCACGGACTGGTAGAACATCTCCAAGAGTTTGTTGCAGATGTTAAAAGAACGTAGTCTCCTCAGGAAGTACATCCTGCTCTGTGTCTTCCTGTGAAGGTGGTTGGTGTGAGTTGACCAGTCCAGTTTTTTATCCAGCCACACCCCAAGGTACTTGTAGGAGTCCACAGCCTCCACCTCAGCCCCCTCCAACAGTACGGGCCTAGGCTTAGGCTTGTTCCTCCCAAAGTCTATGACCAGCTCCTTGGTCTTGGAGATGTTGAGCTCCAGTTGGTTGGCACGGCACCAGGTGGCGAAATCCCCCACCAGGCTCCTATACTCCTCCTCTCTATTGTCCCTGATACACCCGACAATGGCTGTGTCATCCGCGTACTTCTGTATGTGACACAGCTCAGAGTTGTAACAGAAGTCTGAGGTGTACAAGGTGAAGAGTACAGGGGCCAGCACTGTGCCCTGTGGGGCTCCAGTGCTACTGACCACAGTGTCAGAGATGGTGTCTTTTAGTCTGACGTACTGTGGCCTGTCTGTGAGGTAGCTGGAGATCCAGGTCACCATGTATGGGTCCACTCCCATCCTGCCCAGTTTGTCTCTGAGCAGGGGGGGCTGGATGGTGTTGAACGCACTGGAGAAGTCTAGGAACAGAATCCTCGCTGTGGCGCTTCCCTTATCCATGTGGGAGTGAACTCGGTGCAGTAGGTGGAGGATGGCGTCCTCCACTCCAACATCTGACTGGTATGCAAACTGCAGGCAGTCCTGAGCATGTCGCACTTGAGGTCTGAGGAGACCGAGGAAGAGCCGCTCCAATGTCTTCATCAGGTGTGAAGTGAGTGCCACCGGCCGAAAGTCATTCAGTTCACTGGGCCGGGTCTTTTTAGGAACCGGCGTGATGCAGGATGTCTTCCATAGTGTAGGCACTGTCCCCAGCTGCAGGCTGAGGTTGAAGATCCGTTGAAGTGGTTCCCCCAGTTCAGCAGCGCAGGTTTTCAGTAGTCTGGGACACACCTTGTCCGGGCCTGGTGCTTTCCTGGGTCGAAGCTTCCTCAGTTGTCCTCTGACCTGGTCTGCTGTGAAGTAAGGCAGAGCTTGTGTTGGCGTGGGGGGGCTGGAGGAGGAGAGTGGTGGTGCTGTGTCGTTTCCGGGGTGGTGTGTTGTGGAGGGAAGGAGAGATGGCTGCAGTAGAGGTGGGGGGGTCGAGAGCCGATCAAACCTATTGAAGAAGTTGTTCAGCTCGTTCGCCCTCTCCGTTGTCCCTTCAACGACCCTGGTCTTGATGTTGTGGCCCGTGATAGTCCTCACACCTTCCCAGACGGCCCTCATGTTGTTTTCCTTCAGCTTCTGCTCCACCTTTGTCCTGTAGGTGTCTTTGGCTACCCTCACACAGTGTTTTACCTCCTGCTGTGCTGCCTTCATGGCCTCCCTGTCTCTGCTCCTGAAGGCGGCTTTCTTCCTGTTCAGGACGGCTTTGACCTCCCGTGTTACCCAAGGCTTGTTATTCGGGTAGTAGCGGACTGTCTTAACAGGAGAGACCACATCCATGCAGAAGTTCAGGTAGTCCGTCAGGCAGTGTGTCAACCCCTCTATGTCCTCACGGTGCGGATCGATCAGCACATCCCAGTCTGTGGTGTTAAAACAGTCTCTCAGGACACTTTCCATCTCTGGGGTCCACTTCCTGATGGTGCGGGTCGCAACGGGCTGTTTTTTGACCAGGGGGGTGTACTCTGGTTGTAGGTGGATCAGGTTGTGGTCTGACTTCCCCAGTGGGGGGAGCGGTGTGGCCTTGTACGCATCCCTCACATTGACATACATGAGGTCTATTGTCCTGTTGTTTCTTGTGGGGCAGTCAACAGCCTGATGGAAAACGGGCAGAGTAGAGTCCAAGGTTGCATGATTAAAGTCTCCAGAGATTATTACAAAAGCATTGGGGTGCTGAGTCGTTAGCCTGGCTGTGACAGTGTGTATAGTCTCACAGGCAGTGGCTGCGTCCGCGCTCGGAGGGATGTAAACACAGATGGTAATCACGTGACTGAACTCCCTCGGCAGGTAGTATGGCCGCAAGCTAACCGCTAGCAGCTCAAGGTCCCGGCAGCACAACACAGTCTTTACAGAAACATGTCCCGGGTTACACCAGCGATGGTTCACATACACGACCAGACCCCCACCTTTCCGTTTTCCACTAGCTTTGGCGTCTCTGTCGGCTCTCACCATAGTGAATTTCTGCAGGTCCACGTTAGCATCCGGTACGAGGTGGTTTAGCCATGTCTCCGTAAAGATGAGCACGCTGCTTTCCCTGTAGGTCCGCTGGTTGTTCAGTGCCGTCAGCTCATCGATCTTGTTGGACAGGGAGTTCACATTCCCCATGATTACGGAAGGAATCGATGGTTTATATCTCCTCCGGTTCTCCGACCGCCTGGCTTTCATCTTAGCACCGGCTTTGCAGCCCCGGTACTTCCTCCTCAGCTCCACCGGGATGTCGTGTCGTAGTCCAGCTTGCCCCATTAATCTCAGCGATAACAGTTCCTCCTTCAAGTATGTGAGCAAACCGGCTCCGCGTCGCATGATGATAAAAAAGAATTGTCCACTAACTCCGAAAAGCAGTGAATAAATAAAGAAAGCACGAGCTTAAACTTAAAAGTCAAGAGCTGACCAGTTAAAGAACAAAGAAAAATAGACAAAAAATATAAATAAATAATAAGATAAATAATCCGAAAGGTCGAAAAAAGTCAAAAAATAGTCAAAAACAAGAGAGCTACTGGAAAGGCTGCCGTCTCCTACAGCGCCGGAAGTGCTCAAGTATATGCTAAAACGTCTGCTATACAGTTACCAATAGGAGATTCTATCAAAAGAAGCTACATGAGAGATGGATTAGAATCCCTTTGTCTCTCTGTGTGTGTGTGTGTGTGTGTGTGTGTGTGTGTGTGTGTGTGTGTGTGTGTGTGTGTGTGTGTGTGTGTGTGTGTGTGTGTGTGTGTGTGTGTGTGGTGGGTGGGTGGGTGGGTGCGAGCGTGTGAGGAGAAAGAAGGCATGGATAAGACAATCTCTTTTACACCAGGAGGCAATAAATGGGAACGCCCCTGTCATAAATAGTCTTTGGTTAAAGGGAATCATTAGGAAGTGTTCAAACTCTTCCCGCAAACACTCCTATTTGCCAGTTAAATCGGCACTACAATTGACTACGAGAGTTGCAAGCAACAGATGAAGAGCAGTCCTTGGCAGATTATATGATCAGGACGCTCAAACTGTGTCAAAGACAAATTCACTGCCGCCTGATCTTTCCTCCTCACAGGTCGACAACCCCATCAATCCAGGAGACTGGGTCTACATCAAGGTCATCAAAAGAAGGAACTGGGCCAGCCACGACGGGAGGGACCATTCCAAGTCTTTGTGACTACACATGTTGCATCCAAGGTTGCAGGACCCACAAATGCATTAACGACGACTGCTCTCCAGGAGGAAACTGGATGGGAGCTTTGGACATCACCGCTGTGTGCCAGGATGAGAGAGCCGTTTCAAGGTGTAAGGGCTCTACTACCAACATGGCTGCACCATCGGACGGGACCTACTTCATCCAGAAGTTCAGAGGCACTGCCTCACCTGCATCCTATGAGTGCACGTGCCTGTTCAGTACGGATCATGGTTTTGTGGTCACAAGAGTTGTCCGATGCTGCCTGCCAACTGGACACGAGTGTGTGCGCCAGTGTGTGTGTGACAGACCTCGCCTACAGACTAGAACATCATCAGCTGACGAGAACACGAGCACGTATACGACTTCTTAGACGTGACAGATGTGATAATGATAATGAGACGTGGATTGCGTAGATGCTGTTCTGTTGAGCATGTATTACGGAAACTTGTTGATTTGACCATCAAAAATGCTTCGCAAGTAATGGATACGCTGTTGTACTATTTCTGTGTTTTTATTTTTATTTTTTTTATTGATAGCATTCTGGTCGCCTAAGGCAAAGGGGCCGTGTAAGAATTTTCCTGCTAATAACATCTGGCCAGCAGGTTTTTCGCTTACACAATAAGTTTGATCTGGGGTGTTGAGGTAATGCCTCATCTTCACTGGAAGGTGTTGCTATCATTGTTTGTTGTTTTTATTTTTTCTGTTCTTCTTTCTTCATTATACATATATATATATATGTTTTTTTTTCTTACTTGTCTTTGTGTTTTGGGGTGACATAATCATATGATAAAACAGGAGGGAGATGTTAGGGTATTCCAGGTTATCTTTATCGTAGGATTATGTTGGAATGTAGACTATAATGATTAACCAATCTTGTCTTGCTCTCACAATGCAGTAAAATGAAGTGGTTGCTTCCTCTGCTTGATTGACCAGCTGCAGAGGAAGCAATCAAAGTTGTTCTGTTTCCCACAACATCGTAAAACACCCCCAGCTCTGACCTTACCAGAGGCCGGGGGTTCAACAAACCTGTCAACTCTCAACCCCCACTCTGTTTCTCTTAATAAATATCCTCTTGCTGGAAGGAGAGCTCAGAGCTCTATTCGAACATCGCTGTACGCACAGCGAAGAATGGACTCTCCACCTGCAGGTGTCTAAAAGGACTTACTTGTCTCCCGTGTGGTTCTTGCAAAATAAGTTGGAGTGAGCAAATCTCTAACAATAGTTATTTAAAATATAGTTCATATGTCGTTGTATGGGCCTGTGGAATAATTTCAACTGCGGCGTGGCACACGGCATTGTTGACAAAGGACGATCGATGGATTTAATGAATTGGAGTGACACAGATAGTTCTATAAACGTGTTATTTATGTAATAGTTTTTTTTTTAATACCTCTGAATGTTACGTCAGGCCCGTTCTCAGCTTCTCGTTTGTGTTTGTCATGTTAGCATAGCATCGTTTAGCCTGTTGTTGCTCGTTCATGTCTGTTCTTGGTCTTGGATTTTGTCGACTAAATTGCCCCCCAAAATGCGATTTATACTCCGGAGCGATTTATATATGTTTTTTTCACTTTTTTGGGCAATTTATGGCTGGTGCGACTTATACTCTGGAGCGATTTATAGTCCGAAAATTACGGTAAATAATATCGATTTGTGCCAAGAAAACTGCTTTAGGACCCTTTAAAACGGCATTGACGGAGACATGCTTACGAGGCACAATTTAAGCTTTCTGGAAAGCCGAGATTATTGCCAAAGAGCAACGTAACAAAGACGAGACAATGACATGCGAGAACTTGGCATGTTTAATGGCAAACCTGCCCAACTGTTTAATTCGGATACAGAAAATGAGGATTTTGATGGATTTGCGTATGAATATCGGTTAACAAGAGTGTACAACAGTACAGTACAGTACAGTACAGTACAGTACAGTACAGTACAGTACAGTACAGTACAGTACAGTACATGGTTAAATAGTAGGCAACCGAACTCACTGTCTTGCTGCCTTTCCGTTTTTTATGTTTATCGTAAGTCATGGCATGCATGCACCCTATAATGTGGTGGGTGCGCCCTATGTGTGGATTAAGTACAGAATTGCCCTCACAATTGAGTCTTCGCCTTTCAACCCAAAGTGCCTTATGGTGCGGAAAAAACTATTTTCTTTCATGTCCGCAAAACATTTTCCACAGAAAACAAAAGGTTGTTACAAAGCGGTATGGTAGAAAGGAATCACAAATTCTATTTCTCAACGCAATGAAAATTGTCATGGAACGGATGGAGCAGGGCGACCAAATGCAGCTTGGACCAGGGTTTATGGAAGGGAACTCAAAAGGCAAACTGACATGACTTAACAAACAATAACTTGACTGACTGACCGGGACGTGAAACAAGAAGACAGCAGGACATGACGACAGCAAGACAGTACGACAACAATAACAACACAATGATCCGACGGGGAGTGAGGGGCAGACAGTTGTGGACTCCACACACTTAATAATGTCTTCAAGGCCGTATTTTCAATGTGGAATATGGGCAAGATTTTAAAGGCAATGCACACTCTTTCCACAATGTATGTACCTGCGCGGAGGGAGGACTACAAACAAGTCACAAAGTCAAAACTGTTTCCCAAGCCATTTCGTGGCCATAGATGGCTTGAAAATCCCCCAGTGAGTGAACAGGCTCTCGAGCTCTCTTTCAATGTATGTGGACTCTGTACACAGGAAACAGCTCTCAAATCCCCGGACTGGATCTTTTGACACCATCGAGGCAACTATTAAGGATCACCACATGACTGCAAAAATGCACTTTTTCATGACCAAGACCTTCCACCCATTCATGAAGAAATACCAGACCGATGAACCTGTGATGCCATTCCTGGCCAAAGATTTACCTGAGTTGATTAAGGTAACTATTCACTGTACATAGATAAATTAGTTGGCATGGGCTTGTCATGTTATTAATTAACCGCCCCCCCCCCCCCCCGTAAAAATAAAGCATTTGTCACATTTTGAAGATTTCCTGTAAAAGGTTAAAAGGTCAGTCTTATCCTATAGTTGGCTCTTTAAATGAATGAAAAATTCTAATTAATTAAATTCTAATTATGAATTACATTGGAGCCTCGGTTTTCGAACGTCCCAGTTCTCGAACAAATCGGTATTCGAACGAAAAATTTGAGATTTTTTGCTTCGGATGTCGGACGAAATTTCGGTTGTCGAACCTCACAAGATGAGCCGAGAGGACCCGCACGCCAACTGACGCTGTTCGTTATTACATTCTTGTTACTCTGAGGATTGCATCAACTCTAATCATGCCTCCAAAGGAAGCAAGTGGGAGCTGATCATGGCGAAAAGAGGAAAGTAGTGCGCAAAACAGTTGAATTTAAAAAAGAATTAATCGCAAAATATACGGTGTGCGAGTTGGTGCGGGAGTTTTGCATGGCAAAATCGACAATAAGTTCGATCCACACGAACTTTGATACAGTATTTATACTGTATGTTATCTTTCATTAGAATTTCTGCAGGTTTTTTTTTTTAAATTAAGAAAGAAAATGATTTTGCTGTTTTTGCTGCACATGAACTTTGATAGAGTACGTATGCTGTATGTTATCTTTCATTAGGAATTCTGCGTTTTTTTTGTTTGTTTTTGTTTTGTCGGGTGTCGGATGTGATGGTCCCCAGCCTCACATGCTGTCTCCTGTTGGTCAGGAAGCTGGTGATCCACTGACAGGTGGAGGTAGGCACCGTGAGCTGGATGAGCTTCTGGTGGAGGATGTCGGGAACGATGGTGTTGAACACCGAGCTGAAGTCCACAAACAGGATCCTGGCATACGTCCCTGGGGTGTCTCGGTGGCGCAGGATGTAGTGCGTTCCCATGTTGACCGCGTCGTCCACCGACCTGTTTTCCCGGTAGGCAAACTGCAGGGGGTGGAGCAGGGGGCCCGTGATGTCCTTCAGGTGGCTCAACACTCGCGTCTCAAACAATTTCATGACCACAGACGTCAGAGCGACAGGTCTATAATCATTCAAGCCTGTGATGGCGGGGTTCTTGGCCACCAGTACAATGGTGGAACTTTTGAAGCACGAGGGCACCTCACACAGCTCCGGGGAACGGTTGAAGATCCGTGCAAACAGCCTGGGTCAGTGAAAACCGGAGAGAAAGTACTAGGAGAAAACTGTCCGATGTTTAACAGTTCTTCTCTGCTAAAAGTGATCTGGGATGGGCAGCAGAAGACGCAAAAAACACATGAAATAACACAAAGTAGCAGAGAGCGAGTCACCGAGGCGGCCATCCGCGGCGCCATCTTATAACCTGACGTGACGTATATTGGTTGTGTTGCGAATATGATGCTCAGGAAGCTCTGTTATAATCCAATAGTGGTTTTGATGATCTGTTTTGTGTGTTTGTTTGATATATTTATGTAATTGATTCAATAATTCTGACAGAATAAGAATGTTTCTAGTTATACACTGTGTTGGTCTTAAACTTATATGCATAATGGTCTTAAATGGCCTTAAAAAGGCCTTAAATTTCACTTACTCAAACCTGCAAGATCTGTGTTGTTGGAAAGATTGAGAGCACCAAACTATTAGCTCAAAGCACCTTGGATAGGCGGCAAAGAGAATGTCTCTATATATGAACTTCAGGGGAAATATAAGTCAAATTTAGTTGACTACATCACTTATGAACAATTTAACTTGCGAAATGCCTCTGTGTTTATGTATCTCGATGATTTATGAAAGAAAGCAGATGTGACAGAAACACACTTTAGCTGTAGGAGGGTGCTAATGTCTTGCTCTTCTAAGTCAGCTAAGGAAAACCGAATCATTTTGTGAGATTTTCAGGGGTTGAAGTGGTCTTAAGTAGAGATGGCCACAGGGCCACATACATTTTGAGGCTGGTTGATCCTGGTTATTTTCACTTTACAAACCATGTCTGCACAATTATTTTCAATGGACAAACTGTGATTGTTCCCTCAAGTGACTCCCACCAAGACATGAGGGGGGTGGCTATATTCCTCGATAAAAGTGGGCATTTCTGAAGGCATTAGTTATTTCATTACTTCTCCAAAATGAATAGATAAAATGTTGGAATAATTGTATGGAGAAGCACTGGTCGGCCTGAACGGAGGCCTCATATCTTTGCTTAAACAAAGATCTCTGTTTAGCTCCGGAGAGTTCTTTAACTCCCTTCCTTTATCTTTTTGTATGTGCCTGTGAGAGGCCCTCACTAGTTATGAGCAGAACACCTTTGTTCTTTGTATTAGTTCGAAATAAGTTATTTCTCTTTGAATAAACCTTGTAGTTTTTATTCATGAATTGTTGTTGACAGGGACTGTTTTTCTTTGATATAAAGGGTTACAGAAAAGACATACATGTTGAAGTAGCTGCACATAAATTATCCCATGTTTACTCAATGTTTGTTTAAGTAGACTTCATACAAGTTATCTCACTTTTACTGAATGTTTGTTAGAGTGTTTGCACGAGACCTATCTGATTATTTACTCAATATTATTATTGAGTGAAACTTAGCAAGAAAGTCTAGTGCATTGTTTTACAGGAACACGGCATTCAGCACATTTGGAGATATCTAATCGCAGTCGAGGACGAGGCTGCCAATCAACTCTGCACCGCTGGGGTCACGGAAAGGCCAAGGTTCCGTCGGGCCGCTTTGTTAGCTAGGCTGTGTTTCTACAGCGATAACTCCCCTCCCTTTAGTGTAGCAACGCCTTTTGTGACCAGGGCAACCCAAAATAAAAAGAGGGGATAGCGGAAAAGCAGCTCAGAATTGGTGAAGGACTGTAACTGGGCCTTCTGCATACCGTATTTGCCGGTGTATTGGTCGACCTTTTTCGATCCAAAATCGACCGAAAAAAATCGTCCTCGAGTTATACACCGAGTCATAAAATTTAACTTCGTATTCATCGCTTCAAATGTGATGGTAACCAAGGCCGTTTCTCATGCATCTCATTGTGCGTTGCACTTAGAAAATTTGAACCGGGCGGCGTGCGCAAGTGCGCGGCCCGCTGGAAGTCGAATGAGGCTCAGCGATCTCCTCCGCGGTGCTTATAAACAGCCGATCCGCTCGGCGGGGGCTATTTTCGGCCACTCGGCGCGTGCGCACGGCCTCCCGGATGTGCCGGGCGGCGTGCGCGAGTGCGCGGCCCGCTGGAAGTCGAATGAGGCTCAGCGATCTCCTCCGCGGTGCTTATAAACAGCCGATCTGCTCGGCGGGGGCTATTTTCGGCCACTTGGCTCGTGCGCACGGCCTCCCGGATGTGCCGGGCGGGTGCGCGAGCTCGCCGGCCGCTGGAAGTCGAATGAGGCTCCGCGATCTCCTCCGCGGTGCTTATAAACAGCCGATCCGCTCGGCGGGGGCTATTTTCGGCCACTTGGCGCGTGCGCACGGCCTCCCGGATGTGCCGGGCGGGTGCGCGAGCTCGCCGGCCGCTGGAAGTCGAATGAGGCTCCGCGATCTCCTCCGCGGTGCTTATAAAGTGCCGATCCGCTCGGCTTGGAGCTATTTACGGCCTCCCGTTGGTGCCGGGTGGCGTGCGCGAGCTCGCCGGCCGCTGGAAGTCGAATGAGGCTCCACGATCTCCTCCGCGGTGCTTATAAACAGCCGCATGCGCATGGCCTCCCGGAATTTGAACACATTTTGTCAATAAATTTTGCATATTGAATTTTGAAGTTTAATATAATGCAACAATTGAGCTCGACTTATACAAAGGATATATCATAAAATCGTAAATTTCCATCGAATTTTAGGGGGTCGACTTATACACCGAGTCGACCTGTACACCAACAAATACGGTAATTATCCTCACGAGTAAAACAAATACTGGTTGTCTTCTCTTTGTTTCAGTGTGTGAATTAATGTCTGATGGTAGTTAGACCTGACATAAAACATTTATTTTCCTATTCAAAAATTCATAAACTGAGCTTGTTAATGAAAAATGGAACATCATTGCTTTTGTGTCCCTTAAAGCTACAGTCTAGCTGAAAGATTTGTGGAGCTGTGGCAGTCAGTAGCTGATTAGCAAACGTGGTGTATAGAAACAAATTCCTTACGTGCAGTTCTTTTTAGTGAATAGACAGTGCATACTCTTTATGAGCTGTCATCTTATTGTGGTGGTGGGGGTTGCATTTCCCAGTGATCCTTGATACTAAGTTGTCTGGGGCCTTTTGCCCTTGGCCGGGTCATTAACAGCAAACAGGTCCTAGGTAAGGGGCCAGACAAAACACAGCTCAAAGATCCCTTGTAATGATAAGAAAAAAAATATTGGTATAAGTTTCATTTCCCAGACACGAGCTGTGGGTTGTGATCAAAAGAAGATACCGGATACAAGCGGCCGGAATGAGTTTCCTTCACAAGACTTTCCCTTAGAGATAGGGTGAGGAGCTTGGTCATCCGCCTGGGACTCAGAGTCGAGCTGCTGCTCCTCCACGTTGAGAGGAGCCAGATGACCTGGCTCGGGCATTTGATGAGGATGCCGCCTGGTGAGGTGTTTTGGGTATGTCCCACTGGAAGGAGGCCCTGGAGAGAAGGAGGTTCGGGCTTCCCTTCTGAAACTGCTGCCTATGGAACACGACCTCTGTGAAGTGGTAGTGGATAAATGAACAGTTCATACTGCCTGTAATTACGGTGACCAGATGTTCCACTTTGAGTGGGACAGTCACCTATTTTTATTACTTTTCACACGTCCCGCAAATTGAGACACCCTGCATTGTATCTCAATAACAATACAAAACGTCTCAATTTGCGGGACGTGTGAAAAGTAATAAAATGCGTGACTGTCCCACACAAAGTGAGACACCTGGTCACCCTACCTGTAATGTCTGCATATGTTTAAATGTGAATGAGAATTTAAAAGCTGTTTCACAGTGTATTAGTACCCTCTTTTGGCGATGTTTAGAAACTGCTGGTAACGTTAGTTTATTGTACAGTGATCCCTCACTACTTTGCACTTCACCTACTGCGGCCTCGGTGCATCGCGGGGTTTTATGAAAACAAATATTGCGGATATATACTGTGATGTTCTGTTGTTAACTCTGGTTAGACAGGGATCTTTTGTGGTCACTTTCCTGAAAACAGAGCTTTCTTAACAAGAATTTTGATTGAACTCAACCAACCTGTGTAAGTCTAATTTTGTTTCAGTGTCTCAGTTTTTTCCATCCATCCATCCATTTTCTGAACCGCTTCGTCCCCACGGGGGTCGCGGGCGTGCTGGAGCCTATCCCAGCCGTCAACGGGCAGTAGGCGGGGGACACCCTGAACCGGTTGCCAGCCAATCGCAGGGCACACAGAGACAAACAACCATCCGCACTCGCACTCACACCTAGGGACAATTTGGAGTGCTCAATCGGCCTACCAAGCATGTTTTGGGGATGTGGGAGGAAACCGGAGTGCCCGGAGAAAACCCACGCGGGCCCGGGGAGAACCTGCAAACTCCACACTGGGAGGGCCGAAGGTGGAATCAAACCCGCACCCTCCTAACTGTGAGGCGGACGTGCTACCCAGTGCCCCACCGAGCCGCCCCAGATTTTTCCTTACATTGCAAAAGAAAACAAACATGCAGGGAGTAATTGGATAACAGGTGATTGGCTCTGGCTTTTGCCATGAGGCACGGATAGTGCGCTTCCTAAATTGTGAACCAAATCCAACAAGTGTATAAAAATAAAATTATGAGAGTCTTGTACGGATCTCTTAAGTTGGTCCGCAGGGGCGCGTCACCCGGCCAACACAGCGAGAGCAGAGCAAAGCCGTAACATGTTTACACTTTAAAATGTTTAAAAACTGCAATAGTGTTTAAAAGTACAATAAAACGTTTAAATTCAAGATTCAATAATTTTTATTCGCCATGTTTGGGCGTGCCAAACAAGGAATTTGACTTCGGTACATCACAGCCTCTGTTCAACATTTAGGTGATTAACAACACTCAGGATGTGTGAAAAATGAGTTTCCCTGATCTTTAACTCCCAGGAGGGCAAGGAAAAACTCAAAACTCCAACTAGGGCAAATGAGAAACCTTGAGAAGAGACCACAGATGGGAGGATCCCTCTTCCAGGATGACCAGGCTGCAATGGATGCAGAGAGGACACAGTACAAATAATGTAGACAATTCAAAAAGGGTGTGGGGAGTAGGATGTTATTGCACAGCAGTGACTCTGAGACTCTAAGAGTGGTCTGAGTTCATCAGAGCAAGAGGGGAAGAAGCTGTCTCTGTGTCTGCTGGTTTTGGCGTACAGAGCTCTATAACGCCGTTCGGAGGGGAGTAGTTCAAACAGACTGCAACCTGGGTGAGAGGGGTCTGCAGAGATGTTACTTGTACGTTTCCTGGTCCTGGACAGATACAAGTCTTGGATAGATGGGAGGTTGATCCCAATTATCGTTTCTGCAGTCCTGATTGTCCATTGCAGTCTGTGCTTGTCTTGTTTGGAGGCCGATCCAAACCAGACAGTGATGGAGGTGCAGAGGACAGACTGGATGATGGCAGTGTAGAAGGTCTTCAGCAGCTCCCGCGGCAGGTTGAACTTCTTGAGCTGTCTCAGGAAGTACAGCCTCTGCTGGACCTTCTTCTGGACAGAGTCTATGCGGCCGGTCTATTTCAGGTCCCGAGATATTAAATATGAAATTATAAAAGTCTTGTGCGGGGGAAGGTCAGTCAGCCAGCACTGCAAGAGCAGAGCGGAGCCGTGACACGTTTGCACTTTAAAATGTTTAAAACATTTTGAAAAATACAATAAAGTGTTTAAAAAATAAAATTAAAAGAGTCTTGTGCGGATGCCCTCGCGCTGGGCCGTGGGGGAGCGTCAGCCGGCCAGCACGGCAAGAGTAGATCCGTGACACATTTACACTTTAAAATGTTTAAAAAGTGTTTACAAATACAATAGTGTTTAAAAGTACAGTAAAGCGTTTAAAAATACATTTATAAAAGACTTGTGCGGATGCCCTCGCGCTGGGCCACGGCGTGCGTCAGCCGGCCAGCACGGCAAGAGCAGTGCAGAGCCATGACACATACGTACATATACGGTAGTTTTTTTTTTGTGAATATTAGTGAAGCATTTAAGAATGTTTCTAAGTCAGTTTAACTTTAAAATGTTTAAAATGTGTTTAAAAGTAAAATAATAAAAGTCTTGTGCGGATATTGTACAAATATTGACTCTACATTGCGGATTTTTACCTATCACGAACCAATTATCAGCAATAAACGAGGGCTCACTGTATGTACGTGTGGGAGCAAGTTGGAAAAGAGCCGCTACGTTGTCCGTCTCATCTTTGATTTTATTGCAAACAAAAAAATCACACTGCCCGCTCTCTACCATCCAGGATCAAGTTCATTGTCTTTTTTTGCATTTCCTTTGCAGAGAACAAACGCACATTGCTACGCACACATAATGCATGTCATGCACATCGACATGACTGACAGCTGCTTGTCCCAACTCAAAGTCAAAGTCAAAGTCAGCTTTATTGTCAATTTCTCCACATGCCAAAGACACACAAAGAAACCGAAATTTCGTTCCCCCCTATCCCACGGTGACAAGACATGGCTCACAACAGACAAACAAGTAAACAAGTATAACAAAAGCGTGCTGAATAAATAATGAATAAATAACACAACAATAAATAAATAAATAAATAAGAGGAGCAGAAAAAAAAGGAGCAAGTGCGCGTACAGCAGACATTCCCGAAAATAGCGCAACAGTGCCGCACGCTACGCAGAAGGGGGTAGCGAGTTCAGGGCCCTAACAGCCTGGAGAAAGAAGCTGTTGGCGAGTCTGGTGGTGCGGGAGTGCAGGCTCCTGTACCTCTTCCCAGAGGGCAGAAGGTCAAACAAAGACTGAGCCGGGTGACTCACATCTCTGGCAATCGAGGTTGCCTTGCGGGCGAGATGGGAGGTGTAAATGTCCTTCAAAGTCAAAGTCAAAGTCAAAGTCAGCTTTATTGTCAATTTCTCCACATGCCAAAGACACACAAAGAAACCGAAATTTCGTTCCCCCCTATCCCACGGTGACAAGACATGGCTCACAACAGACAAACAAGTAACAAGTATAACAAAAGCGTGCTGAATAAATAATGAATAAATAACACAACAATAAATAAATAAATAAGAGGAGCAGAAAAAAAAGGAGCAAGTGCGCGTACAGCAGACATTCCCGAAAATAGCGCAACAGTGCCACACGCTACGCAGAAGGGGGTAGCGAGTTCAGGGCCCTAACAGCCTGGAGAAAGAAGCTGTTGGCGAGTCTGGTGGTGCGGGAGCGCAGGCTCCTGTACCTCTTCCCAGAGGGCAGAAGGTCAAACAAAGAGTGAGCCGGGTGACTCACATCTCTGGCAATCGAGGTTGCCTTGCGGGCGAGATGGGAGGTGTAAATGTCCTTCAGGGAGGGGAGCGAAGCACCAATAATCTTACCAGCCGTATTCACTATGCGCTGCAGGGCCTTCAAGTTCTGTTCAGTGCAGTTACCACCCCAGACAGCAATGCAACTGGTGATGACGCTCTCAATAGTGCCACGGTAGAATGTAGACAGGACTGCCTGAGGAGCACATGCACGCCTGAGCTTCCGCAGGAAGTACAGGCGGCGCTGAGCTTTCTTTGCCAGTGACGAGGTGTTTGCGGACCAGGAGAGGTCCTCACTGATGTGCACCCCCAGGAACTTGGTGCAGCTCACCCTCTCCACCACAGCACCATCGATGATCAGCGGCAGGTGTGTTGTGTGACCCTTCAGGAAGTCAACAATGATTTCCTTGGTCTTATTAACGTTCAGCAGGAGGTTGTTGTCCCTGCACCACGTGGTCAGAAGGTCAACCTCCGACCTGTACCGAGTCTCGTCGCCCTTTGTGATGAGACCCACCAGAGTCGTGTCGTCAGCAAACTTCACTATGCGGTTGTCGCTGTAGGTCGCAGTGCAGTCATGCGTCAGCAGGGTGAAGAGTAATGGACTGAGCACGCAGCCCTGGGGGGCCCCCGTGCTCAGCGTGATGCTGGCGGAGATTTTATCGCCAACACGCACCACCTGAGGCCTCTGACAGAGGAAGTCCAGTATCCAGTTGCAGAGGGAGGTACTGAGGCCCAGCTCGTCGGGTTTGCAGATGAGTCGCTGCGGCACAATGGTGTTGAAGGCAGAGCTGAAGTCCACAAACAGCAACCTCACATACGAGTCCTTTCTCTCCAGATGGGTGAGGGCCGAGTGGAGGGCAGAGCAGATGGCATCCTCAGAGGACCGCTTGGCACGGTACGCAAACTGGAAAGGGTCAATGGTGGGGGGGAGAACGGACTTGATGTGCTCCATGACCAGCCGCTCAAAGCACTTCATGATGATGGGCGTCAGTGCCACAGGGCGGTAGTCATTGAAGCAGGACGGTGCAGGTTTCTTCGGAACAGGAACGATGGTGGCAGCCTTGAAACACGATAGACTTGTGCCGGTGGACTGAATTTTGACAGAAGCACATGATGAAACACACGATTGCGCAGGATCTGATCTATTTTGAAGTCTTGTAGTTTGCCATGAACGACAAAAAAAGTTTTGTCTATGTTTATGTTGTGAATGAATATGTCAGAGAAAGAAATTGTAAATTCAGTATGAGTAAGTTAGCTGTGTGTGTGTGTGTGTTGTGTGTGTTGTGTGTATGTGTGTGTGAGAAAGAAAGAGATTTATGTCAATGTCTTATTTAAATGTTTTTAGTTAAACTGCACATTGGAGACTGGTCAAACGCAATTTCAAACTTCTATGGTAACCCTGTTACATAGGATTTTTGACAATAAAGTAAACTTGAACTTGAACTTGAACTGGAACTTGTAGTTTGACTTTGGCATTTCCCGTATTTTTCGGACTAAAAGTCATTCCGGAATATAGGTCGCATTAGCCATAAAATGCACAATAACGTGAAAAAAAACATATATGTCGCTCCGGAGTATAAGTCGCATTTTGGGGGAAATTTATTTGACAAAATCCAACACCAAGAACAGACATGAACAGGCAACAACAGGCTAAATGATAGGTATGCTAACGTGACATAAACACAAACGAAGAGCTGAGAACGGGCCTGGCGTAACATTCAAAATTATTCAAATAACTATTACATAAATAACACGTTTATAAAACCATCTGTGTCACTCCAATTCATTAAATCCATCGATCGTACTTTAGGTCAACAATGCGGCCGGGTGCGCGCCGCTGACGGCGCTTGCACTTCAAAATATTCCACAGGCCCATATAACGATGTATAAATTATCCATCCATCCATCCATCCATCCATCCATCCATCCATCCATCCATCCATCCATCCATCCATCCATCCATCCATCCATCCATCCATCCATCCATCCATCCATCCATCCATCTTCTTCCGCTTATCCGGGGTCGGGTCGCGGGGGCAGCAGCTTTAGGAGGGACTCCCAGACTTTCCTCTCCCCAGCCACTTCATCCAGCTCATCCCGGGGGATCCCAAGGCGTTCCCAGGCCAGCTGAGAGACATAGTCTCTCCAGCGCGTCCTGGGTCGTCCCCGGGGTCTCCTACCGGTGGGACATGCCCGGAACACCTCCCCAGGGAGGCGTCCAGGAGGCATCCTGATAAGATGCCCGAGCCACCTCATCTGGCTCCTCTCAACGTGGAGAAGTAGCGACTCTACTCCGAGTCTCTCCCGGATGACCGAGCTTCTCACCCTATCTCTAAGGGAGAGCCCGGACATCCTGCGGAGAAAACTCATTTCGGCCGCTTGTATCCGAGATCTCGTTCTTTCGGTCACGACCCATAGCTCGTGACCATAGGTGAGGGTAGGAGCATAAATCGACCGGTAAATTGAGAGCTTTGCCTTTTGGCTCAGCTCTCTCTTCACCACAACGGACCGGTACAGGGTCCGCATTACTGCCGACGCTGCACCGATCCGCCTCTCGATCTCACGCTCCATCCTCCCCTCACTCGTGAACAAGACTCCAAGATACTTGAACTCCTCCACTTGGGGCAGGATCTCATCTCATCATCCCCATTCCACCCTTTTCCGATCGAGGACCATGGACTCGGATTTGGAGGTGCTGACCCTCATCCCGACCACTTCACACTCGGCTGCGAACCGTTCCAGCGAGAGCTGGAGATCACGGCCTGAAGAAGCCAACAGCACCACGTCATCTGCAAAAAGCAGAGACGCGATGCTGAGGTCCCCAAACCGGACCCCCTCAATGCCTCGGCTGCGCCTAGAAATTCTGTCCATAAAAATTATGAACAGAATCGGTGACAAAGGGCAGCCTTGGCGGAGTCCAACCCTCACTGGGAACGAATCCGACTTACTGCCGGAAATGCGGACCAGACTCTGGCATCGGTGATACAGGGACCGAACCGCCCTTATCAGTTGGCTCGGCACCCCGTACTCCCGAAGCACCCTCCACAGAACCTCCCGAGGGACACGGTCGAACGCCTTCTCCAAGTCCACAAAACACATGTGGACTGGTTGGGCGAACTCCCATGCACCCTCGAGGATCCTGCCGAGGGTGTAGAGCTGGTCCACTGTTCCACGGCCAGGACGAAAGCCACACTGCTCCTCCTGAATCCGAGGTTCGACCTCCCGACGGACCCTCCTCTCCAGCACCCCTGAATAGACCTTACCAGGGAGGCTGAGGAGTGTGATTCCCCTGTAATTGGAACACACCCTCCGGTCCCCCTTCTTAAAGAGGGGAACCACCACCCCAGTCTGCCAATCCAGAGGCACTGTCCCCGATGTCCACGCAACGTTGTAGAGGCGTGTCAGCCATGACAGCCCCACAACATCCAGAGCCTTTAAGAACTCTGGGCGGATCTCATCCACCCCCGGGGCTTTGCCACCGAGAAGTTTTTTAACTACCTCAGTGACTTCGACCCCAGAGATTGGAGAATCCGCCTCAGAGTCTCCAGGCCCTGCTTCCTCAATGGAAGGCGTGTAGGTGGAATTGAGGAGGTCTTCGAAGTATTCTCCCCACCGACTCACGACGTCCCGAGTCGAGGTCAGCAGCACGCCATCCCCACTGTAAACAGTGTTGACGTTGCACTGCTTCCCCCTCCTGAGACGCCGGATGGTGGACCAGAATTTCCTCGAAGCCGTCCGAAAGTCATTCTCCATGGCCTCACCGAACTCCTCCTAGCCCGGGTTTTTGCCTCAGCAACCGCCGAAGCCGCGTTCCGCTTGGCCATCCGGTACCTGTCAGCTGCCTCCGGAGTCCCGCAGGCCAAAACGGCCCGATAGGACTCCTTCTTCAGCTTGACGGCATCCCTTACCGCCGGTGTCCACCAGCGGGTTCGGGGATTGCCGCCACGACAAGCACCAACGACCTTACGGCCACAGCTCCGGTCGGCCGCCTCAAAAATGGAGGCACGGAACATGGTCCACTCAGACTCAATGTCCCCCGCCTCCCCCGGGACGTGGGAAAAGCTCTGCCGGAGGTGGGAGTTGAAGCTCTTCCTGACAGGAGATTCTGCCAGACGTTCCCAGCAGACCCTCACAGAGCGTTTGGGTCTGCCAGGTCGGACCGGCATCTTCCCCCACCATCGGAGCCAACCCACCACCAGGTGGTGATCAGTTGACAGCTCCGCTCCCCTCTCTTCACCCGAGTGTCCAAAACATGCGGCCGCAAATCCGATGACACGACTACAAAGTCGATCATCAAACTGCGGCCTAGGGTGTCCTGGTGCCAAGTGCACACATGGACACCCTTATGTTTGAACATGGTGTTCATTATTGAAAATCCGTGTCGAGCACAGAAGTCCAACAATAGAACACCGCTCGGGTTCAGATCAGGGGGGCCGTTCCTCCCAATCACGCCCTTCCAGGTCTCACTGTCATTGCCCACGTGAGCATTGAAGTCACCCAGTAGAACGATAGAGTCCCCAGAAGGAGCGCTCTCCAGCACTTCCTCCAGGGACCCCAAGAAGGGTGGGTACTCTGAGCTGCTGTTTGGTGCATAGACACAAACAACAGTCAGGACCCGTCCCCCCACCCGAAGGCGGAGGGAGGCTACCCTCTCGTTCACCGGGGTGAACCCCAATGTGCAGGCGCCCAGCCGGGGGGCAATAAGTATACCCACACCTGCTCGACGCTTCTCACCGTGGGCAACTCCAGAGTGGAAGAGAGTCCAGCCCCTCTCGAGAGGGCTTGTACCGGAACCCAAACTGTGTGTGGAGGCTAGTCCGACTATATCTAGTCGGAATCTTTCTGCCTCGCACACCAGCTCGGGCTCCTTTCCAGCCAGAGAGGTGACATTCCATGTCCCAAGAGCCAGCTTCTGCAGCCGGGGATCAGACCGCCAAGGTCCCCGCCTTTGGCTGCCGCCCAGCTCACATTGCACCCGACCCCTTCGGCCCCTCCCACAGGTGGTGAGCCCATGGGAAGGGGGACCCACGTTTCCATTTCGGGCTATGCCCGGCCGGGCCCCATGGGCGAAGGCCCGGCCACCAGACGCTCGCCTTCGAGCCCCGCCTCCAGGCCTGGCTCCAGAGGGAGGCCCCGGTGACCCGCGTCCGGGCGAGGGAAAACTAAGTCCATTTATATCACTCATCATAAGGGGCTTGGGTGAGCCGTGCTTTGTCTGACCCCTCACCTAGGACCCGTTTGCCATGGGTGACCCTACCAGGGGCATGAAGCCCCCGACAACATGGCTCCTAGGATCATAGGGGCACGCAAACCCCTCCACCACGATAAGGTGACGACTCGCGGACTACTAAACTGTAACGATAAAAACATATACAAGTTGCTACACGAAATAAAATATATCAAATAACTATAACATAAATAGTTCACCGCCACACGGCCCTAAGCACCGGCGTGTGGCGGCGTGGACTTCCATCCCCGGAGGTGGCACTTCCAGCCACGGAGTTGGAAAAGAGCTCCATAGAATAGGACCAGGCGTGCGTAAAAGCCATGTCCGAGACCCATCCACCGTCCTCGGACAGCCACCCGGCCGAGCGCCGGCCCCCGACTTCCACGGAGGTGAAAGAGAGCTCCGTAGAGTAGGATTGGGCGTGCGTAAAAGCCATGTCCGAGCCCCATCCGCCGTCCCCGGACAGCCACGTGGCCGAGTGCCGGCCCCCGACTTCAATCCACGGAGGTGAAAGAGAGCTCCGTAGAGTAGGACCGGGCGTGCGTAAAAGTCATAATAGTTTTTCAAACCTTGTGTGTCACTCCAATTAAATCTTTCAATCTCTTCGTCCTCTGTGTCACTTACAAACAAAGCCGCTAATGATGCAGGTAGTACGTGGGGCCCTTCGTCATCTTCGTCATCCCGTGATCGAATCTTTGACCTTTATGTAAACAACCGCCGCGCCGCTGACGTCACTTGAAATTCAAATTACAGTAATCCCTTGCTACATCGCGGTTCGTTTATCGCGGTTTCACTTATAGTCGCGATTTATAGTCCGAAAAATACGTTATGTGTGTAGGCCACTGTCCTGGACCTGACACAAATGAAAATAGCCTAGAGACAAATGGCTTGACACTATATATTGAATATACTGAATGATGACACAAATGTCTAAATGTATCTGTTTATTATTGAATACAAGAGTAACAATAATCAGCATTCCATCTATGAAATGTAAGTAATGTTACAGTCCAGAAGATGATAAACGTACAGTGGAACCACAAATTTCACAAATTTAATTTGTTCCATGAAGGGGTTCTCATACCAAAAGGCTTGCAAACCAAGGTAAAGAATAGAAATGCAATTAATTGGTTGCCGCTGCAAAATGATGTTGGTTGTACCTGCTTTTGATAATTGGGTGATTAAAAAGTAGATTCTGTGCAATATACAAAAAGGTAAAAATACAACTTGCTGTATGATGATGAAATAACAGTAGCAAATCATTGTCAAGCCCTTTTGGGGGACTGCTGGCCCGAAATGGCCATCATCTGCCATAATGCAGCGCAGCTTTTGCATTGCTTTGCATTGGTTTGCATTGTGGGATGTGGTGACTATTTTAGGCGAACAAACAATGGTACCTGAACCATAGAGCCAGTAATGCAGCCGCGCCAAAACTGTTTGTAAACCGAAAATAGTATGTAACCCGAACAACATTTTCTTTTCAAAGAATTGTTTATAAAGCGAATTTTTAGCCGATGCTCCACTGTAATTTCTTTGTTAAAATTTAATGCCAATGATTTGTATTTTTAAACAAACAGATTAACTTTTACCATGCAAACATTTTGTCTATACGCATATACATTCTTAAATGATATTCCATAAAACCTTCATTGTTTTGAAGTTAAAGCTGGCTGCGATAAAGCCTGGTGTTTTGAGAATCCAGTGAGTCCGATACCTATAATAAACAAGAGATACGGTAAATATGCATGGTCGCAAAATCACATAAACATATCCATCCATCCATCCATCCATCCATCCATCCATCCATCCATCCATCCATCCATCCATCCATCCATCCATCCATCCATCCATCCATCCATCCATCCATCCATCCATCCATCCATCCATCCATCCATCCATCCATCCAGCCATCCATCCATCCATCCATCCAGCCAGCCAGCCAGCCAGCCAGCCAGCCAGCCAGCCAGCCAGCCAGCCAGCCAGCCAGCCAGCCACCCACCCACCCACCCACCTCATCCATACTCACAAGTCAAAGAGCGTGGCCAGACACAGTAGTAGAACAGGTGGCTTGCTTTATTCTCTCTTCCAGCCATATCACCTCACATCAAAAATACTTACTCAATCCGCCTGATATTCTCATCTGTGAATTGCTTCTCTTTTATTACAATGTAAACAGACTTCGATGTGAGTGGAGCACTTAAGGTGATGGACGGTAAACGGACCGCTTCAGCTGCACAACAAGATACCTGACCTAAATTAACATGACAAAGAACCCCTTCGGCTGCCTAAAAACACACCTTTCTATAAAAACAAGACTTTCTATACAACGTGCTTTCGGGGTTAACACAATTCCCAAATTCTGGACCCCAAAGTCCGCGTAAAATCGAGATTTGGATACTTATATATTAGTGGCGTCAGTTTAACGCATTAATGTGATTAACCCAGCTCCCTTTCAATGCCATTGAACACTATGAAGGCTCATTTTGGCCTAATAACATTTTTATTGTTTTCTCGTACTGTTGCTGCAGAAAAACTACTACAGCTCACTGGATCTTGCGAGGCTGCAAAAAATATCAAGCACACCGCACTGCTGACACTAGTCTGGGCTTTTTAAGCAGAGATTTCATCCGTTTTTAGAAAGAAAAGCGCCATGGTGAGTGGTCTCTTCATTCTTTCTTGGGAAATCAGAAACACGGTTGATATGGTGAATCAAGACCATTATATTGCTACTAAGTTCAAAACATTTTTAAAATGGTTTGTTGCTCTTTAGGCTGAGTCCTTGTTTACATTTAATATGCATGTTATATTATTTAATAGTGCCCAAATTTTGAAGTCTTAGAATGCACCTTCATGTTAAAGGTATAGAAATTTGCTAAAACAATGGCACACAAAAAAATCAAGGGATTTTTCTTTTCAATTAATAAAATGTGCAACTGAGTTAAGAATGAAAAATGCGATTAATCACGATTAACTTGTCATGTGCCCGCGCCACCTGTCATCCAATCAATCACAGCCATGCCCCGTCAGTCAAAGTCAAAGTCAGCTTTATTGTCAATTTCTCCACATGCCAAAGACACACAAAGAAACCGAAATTCCGTTCCCCCCTATCCCACGGTGACAAGACATGGCTCACAACAGACAAACAAGTAAACAAGTATAACAAAAGCGTGCTGAATAAATAATGAATAAATAACACAACAATAAATAAATAAATAAGAGGAGCAGAAAAAAAAGGAGCAAGTGCGCGTACAGCAGACATTCCCGAAAATAGCGCAACAGTGCCGCACGCTACGCAGAAGGGGGTAGCGAGTTCAGGGCCCTAACAGCCTGGAGAAAGAAGTTGTTGGCGAGTCTGGTGGTGCGGGAGCGCAGGCTCCTGTACCTCTTCCCAGAGGGCAGAAGGTCAAACAAAGAGTGAGCCGGGTGACTCACATCTCTGGCAATCGAGGTTGCCTTGCGGGCGAGATGGGAGGTGTAAATGTCTTTCAGGAAGGAGAGCGAAGCACCAATAATCTTACCAGCCGTATTCACTATGCGCTGCAGGGCCTTCAAGTTCTGTTCAGTGCAGTTACCACCCCAGACAGCGATGCAACTGGTGAGGACGCTCTCAATGGTGCCACGGTAGAATGTAGACAGGACTGCCTGAGGAGCACATGCACGCCTGAGCTTCCGCAGGAAGTACAGGCGGCGCTGAGCTTTCTTTGCCAGTGACGAGGTGTTTGTGGACCAGGAGAGGTCCTCACTGATGTGCACCCCCAGGAACTTGGTGCAGCTCACCCTCTCCACCACAGCACCGTCAATGATCAGCGGCAGGTGTGTTGTGTGACCCTTCCGGAAGTCAACAATGATTTCCTTGGTCTTATTGACGTTCAGCAGGAGGTTGTTGTCCCTGCACCACGTGGTCAGAAGGTCAACTTCCGACCTGTACTGAGTCTCGTCGCCATTCGTGATGAGACCCACCAGAGTCGTGTCGTCAGCAAACTTCACTATGCGGTTGTTGCTGTAGGTCGCAGTGCAGTCATGCGTCAGCAGGGTGAAGAGCAATGGACTGAGCACGCAGCCCTGGGGGGCCCCCGTGCTCAGCGTGATGCTGGCGGAGATTTTGTCGCCAACACGCTCCACCTGAGGCCTCTGACAGAGGAAGTCCAGTATCCAGTTGCAGAGGGAGGTACTGAGGCCCAGCTCGTCGAGTTTGCGGATGAGTCGCTGCGGCGCAATGGTGTTGAAGGCAGAGCTGAAGTCCACAAACAGCAACCTCACATATGAGTCCTTTCTCTCCAGGTGGGTGAGGGCCGAGTAGAGGGCAGAGCAGATGGCATCCTCAGAGGACCGCTTGGCACGGTACGCAAACTGGAAAGGGTCAATGGTGGGGGGGAGAACGGACTTGATGTGCTCCATGACCAGCCGCTCAAAGCACTTCATGATGATGGGCGTCAGTGCCACAGGGCGGTAGTCATTGAAGCAGGACGGTGCAGGTTTCTTCGGCACAGGAACGATGGTGGCAGCCTTGAAACACGAGGGGACGATGGCCTGCTGCAGGGAAACGTTAAAGATGTCCGTGAAGACACCCGACAGCTCCCCAGCGCAGTCCTTCAGCGCTCGACCCGGGATGTTGTCAGGGCCCGCCGCCTTACGGGTGTCAATAGCGGCAAGCGCCCTCACACCGTCGGCAGAGAGGCGCAGGGGCTGCTCGTGTGTGTGTGGGGGGGGGGGAGTGGACTTCAGCGGGCAAGTGCTGTTCTGGGCGTCGAAGCGAGCAAAGAAGCGGTTCAGATCGTTCAGCAGACGGACGTCGCCCTCACAGCTCCTCGGCGCGGGCTTGTAGTCCGTGATGGTCTGAATGCCCCGCCAAAGGCTACGTGCGTCCTTGCTGTCCTTGAAGTGGGTGGAGACCTTGCACGAGAACGCCTTCTTCGCTTCTTTGATGCCTCGGGACAGGTCGGCCCTCGCTGTCCTCAAGCCAGCCTCATCCCCCGCTCTGAAAGCCTTGTCTCTGGCCCTCAACAGTCTGAGGACAGCCCCCGTCAGCCACGGCTTCCAGTTCGCGCGAGTGACGACGGATTTCGAGCAAGTCACATCATTGATGCACTTCGTGATGTAAGAGGTAACAGAGTCAGTATACTCCTCTATGTCCGTTCAATCGTTGTAGGTGGCTGCCTGCTTAAACAAGTCCCAGTCAGTGGTGTCGAAGCAGTCACGAAGTGCATCGGAGGCACCCTCAGGCCACACTCGAACCTGCCTCCGAACCGGCCTGGATGCCTTTACCAATTGTCTGTATGCGGGCAAAAGCAAAACGGTGAGATGGTCAGAAAACCCCAGATGGGGGAGGGGGGTGGCTTTGAAAGCTCCCTTTTGCGCCAAGTAGACTAGGTCCAGGAAGCTGTCTCCACGTGTCGGAAAGGGAACATGCTGGTGAAGCCTCGGGAAAACAGACTTCAGGTTTGCATGATTGAAGTCTCCAGCGAAGATGGTGAAAGTAAATCACCTGCACCTGTCATGCCTTGTTAAAAGCTCCAATTAAACCCTGTTATCCCGGCCAGCCCTTATCAGTCTGTCCCATGATGCTACCTGTTCGCTCACTGTGTATGTCCCGTCTGACTACCATTGCCGACCTTGTCCATTTATTGACACGTCCCGTTCTGCCTGCTGCCCATTCTGACCGATCACCTGTTTACAACCTCGTTCTGCCTGTCGCCCGTCCTGTCCAATCGCCCGTTTACGACCTTGCTCTGCCTGACCACGTCCTGATTGCCCCCCGGCCTGTCACCGACCACAATTATTTGCTGCGCGCTTGCTCTGCTGCTCTCGCCGACAGATTGGTTCCAGTTATCCGCCAGCCTGGCTCAACGTGGAGAAGAGCCGCCCTCGCCCACCAGCTGCATCCCGACAACAGTCGCATCCCGACAACAGTCGCACCAACCCAATCCGACCTCCAGCACTCCACCTCCCCTTTCCCTATGAACAATAAAGTCTGCATCTTGCCACAATTGGCTGTTCTGTCCTGTATCTCACAGTACAGACTGACCACAAAAATGTAGCCAGCGCATGATCAGACGGCATTGTCCCAACTGGAGGAAGCCGAAGGCGTAGTTACTAGCCTGACGGCAGACGTCCGGAGCCTGGTGGAAGCCGGTCAACTCCAACAGCAACAACAGCAGCTCCAGCAAAAGCAGGAGATGGCAGGGCCTCCGAGCGCTATCCACCGCCAGTAGCACCAACTCGGCTGAAACTTCTCCTCCACGTCGGAGAACCGTGGAGCGGCTAAACCCTGCCGGCTCATAGATGTTCCCAAACTGAAGATTGGCAACCCCGAACAGTTCGACGGGGACCCCAGGCAAGTCCGCGCATTCATATCCAATTTTCGGATCCATTTTGACCGGCAGCCCCAAATCTTCACGATGGAACAGGCCAGGGTGGGCTACGCCTTGACGCACCTGACAGGTGAGGCCTGTCTTTGGGGTATGGCCGAATTTTGCCGACGAGCTCCTCCGCTTGTTTGACCTGGGTTCTGCTGCTGAGGATGCATTCTGGGAATTGCTGGCACTCCGCCAAGGCAACCGGTCGATGGCTGCCTATGCATTCGAATTCCAGACGGTGGCCGGGCGAAGCGGGTGCAATCCTGCTTTTTTCGTGGGCACGTTTCTCAACGGGCTCGCCGAGTATGTTGAAGACCAGATGATCTCCTACGATCACCCCCGGACCCTCGAGGACATCATGGAATTGGCAGCTCGCATGTTTCAGCGAATTCGGACCGAAGACCCAAACGGGATAGAAAGTCACTTCTGTCTCCCCGCCTCATCCGCCGACTCGCTCACGTCACGTCACGTCACGTCACGTCATGTCATGCCATCATGTCATGTCAAGTTTATTTATATAGCCCTAAATCACAGGCAAGTCTCAAAGGGCCTCACATATACACAAATGTAACAATTATTCTCAAACATCCCCTGATCTTAAACTCCCAGGAGGGAGAGGAAAAACTCAAAAACCCCGACTGGGGGAAAAATGAGAAACCTTAAGAAGGGACCACAGATGGGAGGATCCCCCTTCAGGATGACCAGGCTGCAATGGATGCAGAGAGGGCACATAGAATACATAATATAAAACAATCCAAAGAAAAAGTGGATGTCTAATTCAAAGTGAAGCGCTGCAGGAGGTGCCCTCGATTGTCCTGGCAGTGTCTTCGAGGGGAGTAATCCGCTGCAGTTCCCTCATCCTGATTTGTCCGCGAGAAATCCAGACAGCCCCTGTCAGTTTGGTTGTCACCTAACCACCTCCCCAGCCGCGGAGGGGGGTGGGCGAAAAAACAAACTCCGGCCGAATTGGCCACTACAGGTTAATTAAACACCATATCATAAAAATGTCATAGAATGTGTCTTTAAACGTGTCTTAAATGTTTCTAGTGAGGTAGTAGTTCTAATATCCATTGGTAGGGCATTCCAAAGCTCTGGAGCCCAAATAGAAAATGCTCTCAACCCTGCAGACATCTTTTTGGCCCTCGGGGTCACTAAAAGACAAGCGTTTTGCGAGCGGAGGTTACAGAACGGAAAGTAAGGAACAACTAGGTTGACGAGATACGAAGGCGCTAAGACATACAATGATTTATAGGTTAATAGAAGAACCTTGAAGTTACGTCTTGAATGGACCAGGAGCCAATGTAAGTTGGCTAATATTGGGGTAATGTCATCAAATTTTCTTGTCCGTGAGAGCAGCCTAGCAGCAGCATTTTGTACTAACTGTAGACGTTTGTTACTGGACTTAGGAAGACCAGAGAATAATGCGTTACAGTAGTCCAGGCGCGACGTAATAAACACATAATAATAATAATAACGTAATAAATGTATAATAGTTTCCGCATCACCGGTTGAAAGAATTGGACGAATCTTAGCAATATTACAGAGATGAAAAAACGCAATAATACCGTATTTGCCGGTGTACAGGTCGACTCGGTGTATAAGTCGACCCCCTAAAATTCGACGGAAATTTACGATTTTATGATATATCCTTTGTATAAGTCGAGCTCAATTGTTGCATTATATTAAACTTCAAAATTCAATATGCGAAATTTATTGACGAAATGTGTTCAAATTCCGGGAGGCCGTGCGCATGCGGCTGTTTATAAGCACCGCGGAGGAGATCGCGGCCGGCGAGCTCGCGCACGCCGCCCGGCACCAACGGGAGGCCGGAAATAGCTCCAAGCCGAGCGGATCGGCACTTTATAAGCACCGCGGAGGAGATCGCGGCGCCTCATTGGACTTCCAGCGGCCGGCGAGCTCGCACACCCGCCCGGCACATCCGGGAGGCCGTGCGCACGAGCCAAGTGGCCGAAAATAGCCCCCGCCGAGCGGATCGGCTGTTTATAAGCACCGCGGAGGTGGTCGCGGCGCCTCATTCGACTTCCAGCGGCCGGCGAGCTCGCGCACCCGCCCGGCACATCCGGGAGGCCGTGCGCACGAGCCAAGTGGCCGAAAATAGCCCCCGCCGAGCGGATCGGCTGTTTATAAGCACCGCGGAGGTGGTCGCGGCGCCTCATTCGACTTCCAGCGGCCGGCGAGCTCGCGCACCCGCCCGGCACATCCGGGAGGCCGTGCGCACGAGCCAAGTGGCCGAAAATAGCCCACGCCGAGCAGATCGGCTGTTTATAAGCACCGCGGAGGTGGTCGCGGCGCCTCATTCGACTTCCAGCGGCCGGCGAGCTCGCGCACCCGCCCGGCACATCCGGGAGGCCGTGCGCACGAGCCAAGTGGCCGAAAATAGCCCCCGCCGAGCGGATCGGCTGTTTATAAGCACCGCGGAGGTGGTCGCGGCGTCTCATTCGACTTCCAGCGGGCCGCGCACTCGCGCACGCCGCCCGGTTCAAATTTTCTAAGTGCAACGCACAATGAGATGCATGAGAAACGGCCTTGGTTACCATCACATTTGAAGCGATGAATACGAAGTTAAATTTTATGACTCGGTGTATAAGTCGAGGTCGATTTTTTTGGGTCGATTTTGGATCGAAAAAGGTCGACCAATACACCGGCAAATACGGTAATAATAATAATAATAATAATAATAATAATAGATCGGTTTTATATAGCGCTTTTCTAAACACTCAAAGCCGCTTTACATAGAAAATTCACACGCACACACACGAAGAGTTAGGGGTTATATGCAGAGTTGAAGAGGTGGGTCTTGAGATGGTGTTTGACGGAGTGCAGGTAATCAGCATTACGGATGGTCAGGGGGAGAGAGTGCCAGAGAGTGGGGGCAGCAATGGCAAAGGCTCTATCTCCAATAGTCCGGTATTTGGTGGAGGTAATGGGGGTGAGCAAGTTGGCGTCAGCAGAGCGGAGTCGGCAAGTGGGGGTATAGCGGATCAGATCAGATTGGGGGGGGGGGGGGGGCTCTAAGGTTGTTTAGGGCCTTATATGTGGTGACAAGGATCTTGAAATGTATGCGTTGTTTAATGGGGAGCCGGTGATGTGTTGTCTGCTGGGTGAGCAGGTAAGCAGTCAGGCAGCAGAGTTTTGAACATATTGCAGTTTGTGAAGGACAGTTGAGGGGAGACCGTACAGGATGCTGTTGCAGTAATCCAGTCTGGAGGTAATAAATGTATGAACTAATATCTCTGCTGCAGGGGTGGAGAGAAAGGGACCTAGGCGTGCAATGTTTCGTAGATGGAAGAAGGATGTTTTGGTGACGTGGTTGATATCTGGTTTGAAGGAGAGTGTGGGATCCATATAAATTCCAAGATTTCTGACTAGAGGGGAGGGAATGACAGAGTGGCCATCAATGCAGAGTGTGAAGTTGTGGTAGATGGGGAGGCTGGATTTAGGACAGAAGATGATGAATTCCGTTTTGTTACTGTTTAGTTTGAGATAGGTTTTGGTCATCCAGCCTTTAATGTCTGTGAGGCAGCGAGTGAGGGTGGAGAGAATGACAGGGAAGATGGTTTTGATGGAGATGTAGAGTTGAGTATCGTCAGCGTAACAGTGGAAGTGGAAACCATGGCGGCGGATGATGTGTCCAATGGGAAGCATGGACAGAGTGAAAAGAATAGGGCCCAGAACTGATCCTTGAGGGACTCCGTGTGCAACAGGGGTGGTGTAAGATTCGTGTTGGTCAATAGTGATGTAGTGAAATTAGTCAGACAGGTAGGATTTGAACCAGGAGAGGGCGGTGTTGGTGATGCCGATGGATTCTAGGCGGTTGAGAAGAATGGAATGGTTTACTGTGTCGAAGGCAGCACTGAGGTCAAGGAGGAGAAGGATAGTGAGAGAATCTGAGTCAGAGGAAAGCAGGAGATCGTTAGTGACTTTAAGTAGGGCCGTTTCAGTGCTGTGGTGTGTACGGAAACCAGATTGGAATGGTTTATACAGGTTATTTGAAAGGAGGTGGGTCTTGAGTTGATATGTGACGGCTCTTTTCAGTAGTTTTGATAGAAATGTGAGATTAGAGATGGGTCTGCAGTTGTTGGGGTCCTCAGGGTCAATGGCGGGTTTTTTTGAGGAGAGGAGTGATGGCTGTAAGTTTAAGAGGTGAGGGGACTGTGCCAGAGGTGAGGGAGGGATTGATGATGTCTATGATGAGTGGTGCAATGGGGGCAGTCTTTAACTAGTTAGGATGGCATGGGGTCCAGGGGGGAGTTAGAGGATTTCATGGTGGAGAGTATTTGGGAGAGGTCAGCAGAAGTTATGGGGGAAAAAGTTGATAGCCGGGGGACGGATGATGAAAATAATGTGGGTTTAGGTTGTGGGGTACTAGAGGGGGAGGATAAGAGCTGGTGGTAGATGTTTTCTATTTTAGAGTTGAAAAATTACAAAAGAGAGTAGCATTTCTCTGCGGTGAATAATGATGAAGTATTGTCGTGGGGTTTGAGGAGTTTGTTTATGGCCGTTTAGGGAACATGGGTTTGAAGAACGAGAGTGGATAATACCAGAGTAGTAAGATGAGCGGGCTTTGTTAAGGGCTGATTTATAGTGATGCATAAGGTCTTTGAAAGTGAGGGCATGGACTGTGAGACCGGTTTTCTTGCATAAGTTTATGGAGTTTCGGGTTGAACCAGGATGCGGAGTGAGTAAAGGTGACTGTTTTGTTTTTCAGAGGAGCCACTGTGTTGAAGGAGGTAGACATAATGTTGTTATAAGTGTTGACAAGGTCCGTAGGCATTGGGTTTTCCGGGGGGGGGGGGGGGGGGGGTGAGGGCGGAAAGGGTTTCTGATGTGCAGGTGGAGAGAGTGTCTGAGTAGATGGACTTAAGGTTGCGAAAGATGATTGTGCGGTTTTGTTTTGGTTCGGTGGTGGGGTGTCAATATCAAATAAGATGGCTAGGTGGTCAGATATGGTGAGGTCATAGCTAGAAATGTTGTGGATGTGGAGGCCAGTGCTGCAGACCAGGTCTAGGGTGTGTCCATGCTTGTGGGTAGGGAAGGTAATGTGTTGAGTGAAGCTGGAGCGTTGAGGAAATCCAGGAAGTCCATAGAATGTTTGCAGTCAGGGGAATAAATGTGCAGGTTAAAATAACCAAGCAACAGGAGGGATGATGAAACAGAGAACAGTGTAGTGATGAATTCTGAGAGGTCAGATAGGAAAGATGGGTTTGGTTTGGGGGGGGGGGGCGGTAAATAATAACAGTAATGAGGGGTTTAGGTCCTGGAAGTTTAAAAGCCAGATGTTCGAATGATGGGGCAGAGGGGAGGGACAGGGCACGAGGTTTGAGGTTTTGATTAAAAATAGCAGCGATGCCACCCACCCTGCCCTCAATGCGTGGGTTGTCCAAGTAAGAGTATCGTGAAGGGGTGGTTTGATTTAGTGAGACATAGTCCAGGGGTTTTTGCCATGTTTCATTTAGGCAGAGCAGATCAAGTTTGTTGTCTATGATGAATTCGTTGAGGATAAGGCTTTTATTGTTGAGGGAACGTGTGTTGAAGAGGGCGATTTTCAGGGGCTTTTGTTTTAAAGCCGGTGAGGAGGTGGTTAGTATTGTCAGGAGGTTGAAAAGGTTCGCAGAGGATGAGTTCTGATGACGTGAGTTGGTGTGATGTCGTAAGGAGGAAGTGTGGAAGCCGTTGTGTGAGCTGCGGTCAGTCCAAATTGTTGGAATACAGTTTTCGGTATTTGAAGAGAAAATGAATTTTCGGCGAAATCCGTGGTGGATGTAGGGGGGTCGGCGAAGAAGGGCAAGGTCTCGGAGTGCGCTGACCAACTCCCCGGAAGGAGGAAGCGCGGTGACGAGTCGGCGAACCTTGGGGGGCGTGTAATGGAGTACCATGACGGACGTGGAGAAGTGGCGGGTCCTGGAGATGAGTGTAGGTGTTAGCCGCAGCCGAAAGCTAGATGGTGAGAAGCGCAAGCAGCAACCGCGTCGTCCTCGATGGCGGCGAGCCGGGCAAAGCCCTGGGGGCAGGAAGCCGCGGCAGCGCCGGCCGGTGATGCAGGGCCGCCAACGAGCCCACCACGTCCAGGTAGCGTCAATGGCTCCCACGCCAAGCCTCACGGCACCAAAAAGTCCAGCCAGCACACAGCGGACACAGATCACGCCGAGGTTTTTGAAGCTGTAACCTCGGTATTTCGGCGGGTAATCCGGCTTGAGATCGAGGTAGAAATCTGTCGGAGTCGGAGCAGCGAGAAGCGGCAGCCAGGTGCGCCCGCGTCCTCACGCATGCTCAGTGCTTTTAATTCTAGTTATGTTCTTAATGAGCTTTTGAAAGGAGAGTGTTTGGTCAAATATTACCCCGAGATTAGTTACAGTATCGCTCTGAGTGATAGTACAGTTATCCATAGTTATAGTGGTTTCCTTAAATAAGTGGTGATAACGAGCTGGATCAATTATCAACAGCTCAGTTTTATCTGGGTTAAGTCGAAGGAAATTGAGAGACATCCATTGTTTGATCTCCGCAAGGCACGCGTCAAGATCACAACAGGCCCGCGGATTTGTCATCGATAACGGCATATATAATTGAGTATCATCCGCATAACATTGAAAACTAATGTTATATTTACGTATTATGTCCCCAACACAGCTTTTAAGGCGCTGTAATAAAATATTGAAGTCTACAGTGTCGAAGGCAGCACTAAGATCGAGTAATAATAAGACCGATGAAGTGTTTGAATCCATAGCTATGAGGAGATCATTAGTCACTTTAGCAAGTTGTTAGGGTTTTCCAGGTTATCTTTATCATACGATTATGTTGGAATGCAACAGGTAATAAATACCTTACCTTGTCCTCCTTATCACAAGATCGTAAAACATCCCCTGAGATGTGCAACGAACCAGGGGACAAGTAAGTTAAAGGCCTGAAATTGTGTTGTGTTGTTAAACGCGTAACACGTAGAGGTGCACGGGAGCCAGCTTGGGTTCAAGTCCCAGTGGAAGAAACAGGCTAAGAAAGGCAGAGCTTCTTTTTCGTTCATCGAAGAAGTGTGTAGACTCTTCTTTGTCTGTTTTTCCGAGCTGAGGGATCTGGCTTGGGTTAAAGTCCCAGTGGAAGGAACGTGCTAAGAAACACGGAGCTTCTTTTTTGTTAATCAAAGAAGGGCGTAGATTTTTCTTTGTATGTTTTTCCAAACCAAAGAATAGCTTGGGTTCAAGTCCCAGTGGAAGAAACGGGCTAAGAAAAACAGAGCTTCTTTTTCTTAATTGAAGAAGGGCGTAGATTTTTTCTTTTGTCCGTTTTTCCAAAGCTGTTTGAGAGGGTTTTACACCCATCCCTGGATAGGCCTAAAACAGCGCTGGAGTTTGTGTGATTGAGTGTGTGACTGGTAGGATAAATTGACTAAAAAGCAGTTCTAGCGTTGATCCACGGCAATAAAACAGGCAAGTAATCTGTTGAAAGGTCAATTTAAACCTGCATTGAGGATCCTCAAAGAAAAAAAAAAATGAAAAAAATTGTAAAACCTTAAGCTACTAAAATTAAGATGGGAAATAAGAACGGTAAATCTCTTGCTCTGCTCTTCTTTAAAACTGGAAGTTCATGGCAAGTAGATTTCTTAATTGTATGCAATACATGCTGAAGTGGAAGAAAATGTATGGAGTACAAGGAAATTTGAAATGTGGAAGAAGTGGTAGAAGTGCTAGAGTGTGGTTGAAAGCTTCACAAGAAAGAAGAGAACAAATCCAAAAGACAAAAGATAGAAAGTTGAAAAGTGATGAGGCCGCCATTCAATTGAGGTTTGAAAAAGAATTCAGGGTGCATAGTGGCATCCCATTCAATGATACAGCTGAGAGTGCTTATCAACAACAGCTTAAAAATGCGCTCTTCACTACTTTCCGCCCTGAAATAGGCAACTGGGTGAGGAAACATTTGGTGGAAGTGGATGTTGCAAGTGTGACAACAACTATGCAATGGGCCAGACATGCTGAAAAAGTGATCAAAAAAGGCAAAAGTTCTGATGTATTTCATCTAGATAATGATGATGATGAACTAGATGAAGATACAACAGTCTTCTTCCAAGGGTCCCAGCTAGGCAGAGGGAGAGGTAGAGGCCAACAAGGTCGCAGGCCGCCATATAATTCAAAACCCCCACGAGATTCTGACAACTGTTGGAACTGTGGGAGACGAGGACACTTTGCACGAGAGTGTCGTTTTGCAAAACAATATCAATCAAAGGGTGGAGGAAGGAGCAGAGGAAAAGCCATATTTTTAGCATGACAAGCTTCCTCCTCTTTGACCGCTTATGCTCATACAGAGAAAGAAAGAATAGATGCCCATATGACAGCAAAACATGTCATTGTCATATTATTAGAATTTTTTTTAGATTATTAGAAGTCCTGTCCATCCAAGAAGTATGACAATGCTGTTTGTATGCCCAAATTACAAATGACTAGAGCTCAAATTGTGTTACACTGAAGTTAAAATATGCAAATCAAGTGGTAAAGAAATGCAACTTGCTTCTAGAAGATAAATAAATAAAATTAGAATGTGCTGTCTTCCCATGGGCTCACCACCTGTGGGAGGGGCCGAAGGGGTCGGGTGCAATGTGAGCTGGGCGGCAGCCAAAGGCGGGGACCTTGGCGGTCTGATCCCCGGCTGCAGAAGCTGGCTCTTGGGACATGGAATGTCACCTCTCTGGCTGGAAAGGAGCCCGAGCTGGTGTGCGAGGCAGAAAGATTCCGACTAGATATAGTCGGACTAGCCTCCACACACAGTTTGGGTTCCGGTACAAGCCCTCTCGAGAGGGGCTGGACTCTCTTCCACTCTGGAGTTGCCCACGGTGAGAGGCGTCGAGCAGGTGTGGGTATACTTATTGCCCCCCGGCTGGGCGCCTGCACATTGGGGTTCACCCCGGTGAACGAGAGGGTAGCCTCCCTCCGCCTTCGGGTGGGGGGACGGGTCCTGACTGTTGTTTGTGTCTATGCACCAAACAGCAGCTCAGAGTACCCACCCTTCTTGGGGTCCCTGGAGGAAGTGCTGGAGAGCGCTCCTTCTGGGGACTCTATCGTTCTACTGGGTGACTTCAATGCTCACGTGGGCAATGACAGTGAGACCTGGAAGGGCGTGATTGGGAGGAACGGCCCCCCTGATCTGAACCCGAGCGGTGTTCTATTGTTGGACTTCTGTGCTCGACACGGATTTTCAATAATGAACACCATGTTCAAACATAAGGGTGTCCATGTGTGCACTTGGCACCAGGACACCCTAGGCCGCAGTTCGATGATCGACTTTGTAGTCGTGTCATCGGATTTGCGGCCGCATGTTTTGGACACTCGGGTGAAGAGAGGGGCGGAGCTGTCAACTGATCACCACCTGGTGGTGGGTTGGCTCCGATGGTGGGGGAAGATGCCGGTCCGACCTGGCAGACCCAAACGCTCTGTGAGGGTCTGCTGGGAACGTCTGGCAGAATCTCCTGTCAGGAAGAGCTTCAACTCCCACCTCCGGCAGAGCTTTGCCCACGTCCCGGGGGAGGCGGGGGACATTGAGTCTGAGTGGACCATGTTCCGCGCCTCCATTGTTGAGGCGGCCGACCGGAGCTGTGGCCGTAAGGTCGTTGGTGCTTGTCGTGGCGGCAATCCCCGAACCCGCTGGTGGACACCGGCGGTAAGGGATGCCGTCAAGCTGAAGAAGGAGTCCTATCGGGCCGTTTTGGCCTGCGGGACTCCGGAGGCAGCTGACAGGTACCGGATGGCCAAGCGGAACGCGGCTTCGGCGGTTGCTGAGGCAAAAACCCGGGCGTGGGAGGAGTTCGGTGAGGCCATGGAGAATGACTTTCGGACGGCTTCGAGGAAATTCTGGTCCACCATCCGGTGTCTCAGGAGGGGGAAGCAGTGCAACGTCAACACTGTTTACAGTGGGGATGGCGTGCTGCTGACCTCGACTCGGGACGTCGTGAGTCGGTGGGGAGAATACTTCGAAGACCTCCTCAATTCCACCTACACGCCTTCCATTGAGGAAGCAGGGCCTGGAGACTCTGAGGCGGATTCTCCAATCTCTGGGGTCGAAGTCACTGAGGTAGTTAAAAAACTCCTCGGTGGCAAGGCCCCGGGGGTGGATGAGATCCGCCCAGAGTTCTTAAAGGCTCTGGATGTTGTGGGGCTGTCATGGCTGACACGCCTCTACAACGTTGCGTGGACATCGGGGACAGTGCCTCTGGATTGGCAGACTGGGGTGGTGGTTCCCCTCTTTAAGAAGGGGGACCGGAGGGTGTGTTCCAATTACAGGGGAATCACACTCCTCAGCCTCCCTGGTAAGGTCTATTCAGGGGTGCTGGAGAGGAGGGTCCGTCGGGAGGTCGAACCACGGATTCAGGAGGAGCAGTGTGGCTTTCGTCCAAGGCTGCCCTTTGTCACCGATTCTGTTCATAATTTTTATGGACAGAATTTCTAGGCGCAGCCGAGGCGTTGAGGGGGTCCGGTTTGGGGACCTCAGCATCGCGTCTCTGCTTTTTGCAGATGACGTGGTGCTGTTGGCTTCTTCAGGCCGTGATCTCCAGCTCTCGCTGGAACGGTTCGCAGCCGAGTGTGAAGCGGTCGGGATGAGGGTCAGCACCTCCAAATCCGAGTCCATGGTCCTCGATCGGAAAAGGGTGGAATGCCCTCTCCGGATCGGGGATGAGATCCTGCCCCAAGTGGAGGAGTTCAAGTATCTTGGAGTCTTGTTCACGAGTGAGGGGAGGATGGAGCGTGAGATCGACAGGCGGATCGGTGCAGCGTCGGCAGTAATGCGGACCCTGTACCGGTCCGTTGTGGTGAAGAGAGAGCTGAGCCAAAAGGCAAAGCTCTCAATTTACCGGTCGATTTACGCTCCTACCCTCACCTATGGTCACGAGCTATGGGTCGTGACCGAAAGAACGAGATCTCGGATACAAGCGGCCGAAATGAGTTTTCTCCGCAGGATGTCCGGGCTCTCCCTTAGAGATAGGGTGAGAAGCTCGGTCATCCGGGAGAGACTCGGAGTAGAGTCGCTACTCCTCCACGTTGAGAGGAGCCAGATGAGGTGGCTCGGGCATCTTATCAGGATGCCTCCTGGACGCCTCCCTGGGGAGGTGTTCCGGGCATGTCCCACCGGTAGGAGACCCCGGGGACGACCCAGGACGCGCTGGAGAGACTATGTCTCTCAGCTGGCCTGGGAACGCCTTGGGATCCCCCGGGATGAGCTGGATGAAGTGGCTGGGGAGAGGGAAGTCTGGGAGTCCCTCCTAAAGCTGCTGCCCCCGCGACCCGACCCCGGATAAGCGGAAGAAGATGGATGGATGGATGGATGTGATGTCCTCGTGTGCATGGGAGGGACCAGCTCATGATCGACCACAGGAAATGGCCAGCCTGTGACGAATCATTGTTGCTGAGACCTACCTTCCGCACGCGAGAGCTGTGCATGTGTGTGCGTATGTGTTAAGTTGATGAAGATTGGCTAAACTTTTAGTATAAAGAAATTTGCTAGACTGTTTTCTATTCAATTTACACCGCAGAACAGAAACAATTTTGACAGATAAAAATGAAAGAAAAAGAGAGAAATCTGTTTGCAAGCAGAAACTAATCCACACTAGTGCATGTTAAGTGTCGAGCCCACATGAGAAATTCGAAGAAAAAAAAATGACAGAACATGCTTTCAGGAATCGGAAGAAGCTAAATTGTGAATTTAAGATTTTGCAATGCTACATTTAATAGGAATAATTGATTGGTTGTGTTATAAGATTATGCAAAATTCTAAATGCAAGCTAAATCTGAGAGATTGAGTTCTTCAAATTTAAAAACAAAGAAAAAAATTCAGATTAATTTGCCAGTTGTTTGGTTTAGTTAAGTCTTTTTTGAATTGGTGGATTGTTCTACCAGGAAACCTGAGTTGAAAATGATATATGAATGTTGTGTGGTGAGCTTGGATGAATTGGGACCAATGTGATAGAAAGACTCCTTTTTGGAGACTGCGTGTGAGATGCAAATGAACATTGATGAATGATAGCCTGAATGAAAAGAAATTACAGGTTGAATGGTTGAAGTTGTTGGCGACTACTATAGAAAATTAGTAGAGCGACTTTGATGAAAGAGTGATTTTGAGCAGGTTGAATGTTAGAAAGAAACACGTAGCTTTTGGATTGATAATTAACTAGAAAAAAACTGGAGAACCAGTAACACATGTAGAAGATGTGTGAACTGAGAAATTGAGAAGCGTTTTGGAAAGAAAGTCAAATTAAATGATGATGGAATCGTATGTAGTAAAGAACGCATTCTCCCAAAAGGTTTGTCAAGGTGTGAGGCATGGGCGTTGCCAAGCCTCAAAAGGGGGGGGGGGAGTGAGTAGGACAGATAGTGGAAGATAGTAATAATACAACACTTTATGACAATGAATTTTCGAATACATTTGGTGTTATATTTTGGTAAATTTTTTGTTCTGGTGTAGATAGGTTAGCAACACGAGAGATTTAGAGGTTCAAAAGAAAGACAGTTAAAAGAAAACATTTTTGATTTGGACAATTGCAGGCTAACAGGAACATGAGAACGATAAGAACTACGAGGTGGGATCCAATTTCATTGGGGAGATTGAGAATTCACAGCACCATACTCTAAGTCACATTTTTGAGCAAGCATGACAATAACATGTGAGAGGTCAAGACATACAGATCAGGGATTGATGTGGAAAGCAGACCTCGATGAGTTGATTTTCAATAATGATACTGAAGACAACATACTGTCCGATTAAATTGGAACTATAGATAAAATGTAGCTCAAAAATAGGATGAGTTGCAGGATTTACGATATAAAAACGAGACTGCTGTTATTAGGAGAATTTGAAGTTTGGTAAATAAATGTTACCAGCAAATTGATGGAAGCAGCTACATTTGGAGATAGTCTTACAAGTTTGACGTCCCAGCCTGTCATTCTCAGTGTCAGAGTCCCTGAAACCCAATCCGAGACTTCGCCTGCAGCCGTGAACAACCCCAAAATGGTGCCTGGCTCTGAAGCACCTTTGACCTTTGGCGAAGGACAAGAAAAGACTGCTGTTGTGCTTGGAGGAGGACAAGTACACTCCGGAGGACAGACAACATCCTCGGGGACGAGAAAAGACAGTGAAAAGCGGAGGAAGTCACAATGATGAAAATTGACTCATTTGAACAATGGACTCATTCAAGAGTGATGGATGGGGTCGCTCTGAAGCAACAGCCAAAGAACACCAACGTGAGAGGGTGAAGTGCGGCAAAAAGAAATGGACTTGGAGTGTCCGACAACCAAATCGCACTCCTTGGCGTTACCAAATTTGGTGGAGCTTGGTTCAAAGTGGAAGGGAGGTTCATTGTGCACTGAGTTTGACAGAACTGAGGAGATTTGATAAATAAATAAATACAAATTTGAAAAATACGTAGGGCTACAGATTACAATCAGGGATTGAACGGATTTGGATAAAACAAATAGGCTAAAACGGTAGGAAACAAGAGCAAGATCTTATATTTTGGCTCATCAAGCTTAAGACGTAGAGGTCGAGTTATATAAATTTTAGAACAGGACATTTGGCAGTCAGGAGGAAGCTAGGTTGCTCAATGTACCTACTCAATACAATAGTAAGGTTTTTTTATACCACAGTGGAGGTTGGATGGTCAGAAAGTTAGGTACGTTCAATTTTTGACATTCACACAGTCATGCATAGGAGTCACAAGGCAACAGTTAACAAGACAATGACTGCAATAGGGGCCACCTACGACTGCACCGACATGAAAAAGTAGAAGCGAGAGAGCAGAGTATGGGATTATATGCTAAAACGTCTGCTATACAGTTACCAATAGGAGATTCTATCAAGAGAAGCTACATGAGAGATGGATTAGAATCCGTTTGTCTGCGTGTGTGTGTGTGTGTGTGTGTGTGTGTGTGTGTGTGTGTGTGTGTGTTCACACCCTGTGTGGGTGCGAGCGTGTGAGGAGAAAGAAGGCATGGATAAGACAATCTCTTTTACACCAGGAGGCAATAAATGGGAACGCCCCTGTCATAAATAGTTTTTGGTTAAAGGGAATCATTAGGAAGTGTTCAAACTCTTCCCGCAAACATTCCTATTTGCCAGTTAAATGGGCACTACAATTGACTACGAGAGTTGCAAGCAACAGATGAAGAGCAGTCCTTGGCAGATTATATGATCAGGACGCTCAAACTGTGTCAAAGACAAATTTACTGCCGCCTGATCTTTCCTCCCCACAGGTCGACAACCCCATCAATCCAGGAGTCAAAGTCAAAGTCAAAGTCAGCTTTATTGTCAATTTCTCCACATGCCAAAGACACACAAAGAAACCGAAATTTCGTTCCCCCCTATCCCACGGTGACAAGACATGGCTCACAACAGACAAACGAGTAACAAGTATAACAAAAGCGTGCTGAATAAATAATGAATAAATAACACAACAATAAATAAATAAATAAGAGGAGCAGAAAAAAAAGGAGCAAGTGCGCGTACAGCAGACATTCCCGAAAATAGCGCAACAGTGCCACACGCTATGCAGAAGGGGGTAGCGAGTTCAGGGCCCTAACAGCCTGGGGAAAGAAGCTGTTGGCAAGTCTGGTGGTGCGGGAGCGCAGGCTCCTGTACCTCTTCCCAGAGGGCAGAAGGTCAAACAAAGAGTGAGCCGGGTGACTCACATCTCTGGCAATCGAGGTTGCCTTGCGGGCGAGATGGGAGGTGTAAATGTCCTTCAGGGAGGGGAGCGAAGCACCAATAATCTTACCAGCCGTATTCACTATGCGCTGCAGGGCCTTCAAGTTCTGTTCAGTGCAGTTACCACCCCAGACAGCGATGCAACTGGTGATGACGCTCTCAATAGTGCCACGGTAGAATGTAGACAGGACTGCCTGAGGAGCACATGCACGCCTGAGCTTCCGCAGGAAGTACAGGCGGCGCTGAGCTTTCTTTGCCAGTGACGAGGTGTTTGCGGACCAGGAGAGGTCCTCACTGATGTGCACCCCCAGGAACTTGGTGCAGCTCACCCTCTCCACCACAGCACCATCGATGATCAGCGGCAGGTGTGTTGTGTGACCCTTCCGGAAGTCAACAATGATTTCCTTGGTCTTATTTACGTTCAGCAGGAGGTTGTTGTCCCTGCACCACGTGGTCAGAAGGTCAACCTCCGACCTGTACCGAGTCTCGTCGCCCTTTGTGATGAGACCCACCAGAGTCGTGTCGTCAGCAAACTTCACTATGCGGTTGTCGCTGTAGGTCGCAGTGCAGTCATGCGTCAGCAGGGTGAAGAGTAATGGACTGAGCACGCAGCCCTGGGGGGCCTCCGTGCTCAGCGTGATGCTGGCGGAGATTTTATCGCCAACACGCACCACCTGAGGCCTCTGACAGAGGAAGTCCAGTATCCAGTTGCAGAGGGAGGTACTGAGGCCCAGCTCGTCGAGTTTGCAGATGAGTCGCTGCGGCACAATGGTGTTGAAGGCAGAGCTGAAGTCCACAAACAGCAACCTCACATATGAGTCCTTTCTCTCCAGATGGGTGAGGGCCGAGTGGAGGGCAGAGCAGATGGCATCCTCAGAGGACCGCTTGGCACGGTACGCAAACTGGAAAGGGTCAATGGTGGGGGGGAGAACGGACTTGATGTGCTCCATGACCAGCCGCTCAAAGCACTTCATGATGATGGGCGTCAGTGCCACCGGGCGGTAGTCATTGAAGCAGGACGGTGCAGGTTTCTTCGGCACAGGAACGATGGTGGCAGCCTTGAAACACGAGGGGACGATGGCCTGCTGCAGGGAAACGTTAAAGATGTCCGTGAAGACACCCGACAGCTCCCCAGCGCAGTCCTTCAGCGCTCGACCCGGGATGTTGTCAGGGCCCGCCGCCTTACGGGTGTCAATAGCGGCAAGCGCCCTCCTCACACCGTCGGCAGAGAGGCGCAGGGGCTGCTCGTGTGGGGGGGGAGTGGTCTTCAGCGGGCAAGTGCTGTTCTGGGCGTCGAAGCGAGCAAAGAAGCGGTTCAGATCGTTCAGCAGACGGACGTCGCCCTCACAGCTCCTCGGCGCGGGCTTGTAGTCCGTGATGGTCTGAATGCCCCGCCAAAGGCTACGTGCGTCCTTGCTGTCCTTGAAGTGGGTGGAGACCTTGCACGAGAACGCCTTCTTCGCTTCTTTGATGCCTCGGGACAGGTCGGCCCGCGCTGTCTTCAAGCCAGCCTCATCCCCCGCTCTGAAAGCCTTGTCTCTGGCCCTCAACAGTCTGAGGACAGCCCCCGTCAGCCACGGCTTCCAGTTCGCGCGAGTGACGACGGATTTCGAGCAAGTCACATCATCGATGCACTTCGTGATGTAAGAGGTAACAGAGTCAGTATACTCCTCTATGTCCGTCCAATCGTTGTAGGTGGCTGCCTGCTTAAACAAGTCCCAGTCAGTGGTGTCGAAGCAGTCACGAAGTGCATCGGAGGCACCCTCAGGCCACACTCGAACCTGCCTCCGAACCGGCCTGGATGCCTTTACCAATTGTCTGTATGCGGGCAAAAGCAAAACGGTGAGATGGTCAGAAAGCCCCAGATGGGGGAGGGGGGTGGCTTTGAAAGCTCCCTTTTGCGCCGAGTAGACTAGGTCCAGGAAGCTGTCGCCACGTGTCGGAAAAGGAACATGCTGGTGAAGCCTCGGGAAAACAGACTTCAGGTTGGCATGATTGAAGTCTCCAGCGAAGATGGTGAAACCGTCAGGGTGCGCTGTTTGCTGTTCACTGACAGCCTGGTACAGTTCACCAAGCGCCGCGATCCTGTCTCCTTCGATGTTGGAAGGCGGGATGTATACCGCGACTAGCAGAATCGCGGTAAATTCCCTCGGCAGATAAAAAGAAGGAACTTGGCCAGCCACGACGGGAGGGACCATTCCAAGTCTTGCTGACTACACATGTTGCATCCAAGGTTGCAGGACCCACAAATGCATTAACGACGACTGCTCTCCAGGAGGAAACTGGATGGGAGCTTTGGACATCACCGCTGTGTGCCAGGATGAGAGAGCCGTTTTCAAGGTGTAAGGGCTCTACTACCAACATGGCTGCACCATCGGACGGGACCTACTTCATTCAGAAGTTCAGAGGCACTGCCTCACCTGCATCCTATGAGTGCACGTGCCTGTTCAGTACGGATCATGGTTTTGTGGTCACAGGAGTTGTCCGATGCTGCCTGCCAACTGGACACGAGTGTGTGCGCCGGTGTGTGTGACAGACCTCACCTACAGACTAGAACATCATCAGCTGACGAAAACACGGGCACATATACAACTTCTTAGACGTGACAGTTGTGATAATGATAATGAGACGTGGATTGCGTAGATGCTGTTCTGTTGAGCATGTATTACGGAAACTTGTTGATTTGACCATCGAAAATGCTTCACAAGTGATGGATACAATGATGCACTGTTTCTGTGTTTTTCTTTTTATTTTTTATTGATAGCATTCTGGTCGCCTGTGGCAACGGGGCCGTGTAAGAATTTTCCTGCTAATAACATCTGGCCAGCAGGTTTTTCGCTTACACAATAAGTTTGAGGTAATGCCTCATCTTCACTGGAAAGTTTTGCTATCATTGTTTGTTGTTTTTATTTTTCCTATTCTTCTTTCTTCATTATACATATATATGTGTTTTTTTTCTTACTTGTCTTTGTTGTTTGGGGTAGCATAATCATATGATAAAACAGGAGGGAGATGTTAGGGTTTTCCAGGTTATCTTTATCATAGGATTATGTTGGAATGCAACAGGTAATAAATACCTTACCTTGTCCTCCTTATCACAAGATCGTAAAACATCCCCTGAGATGTTTAGACTAGAGGACAAGGGCTCTCTATTCAGCCCACTCATACCCCCACTCTTTCTCTTAATAAATATGCCTTTGCAGTTGGGAGAGGCTCCAGATTTCATTCCTGTAGCGAGTGATCTCTCCACCTGCAGGTGTCTAAAAGAACTTGCCTTGTCTCCTGTGTGGTTCTTGCAAAATAAGTTGGAGTGAGCAAATCTCTAACACAAGTGCTGTCTCGGTGAATGATTAGTTCTAAAACCAGACTGAAAAGATTCAAATCGAGTATTGGCGACTATGTTATCAATAAGCTGCAGCACTACTACTTTTTCAAGAAGTTTAGCAATGAATGTGAGATTTGAAACCGGCCTATAATTACTGAGACAGTCCGGGTCGAGATTTGGTCACTTAAGTAGCGGTTTAATGATAGTGTCACGTGCAGGCGCCACCGGCCACAGGACCACGCCCCCCTTGTCGTCGAAATCACCGTCACCTGGCACAGGCTCATTGAGAGCGCTACATCAGCACAGCCAGCGCAATCACTCCCTGTCAGCTTGTCTTGTGATGTCTATGTGCGCACTGGTCCAAGTAAGCTTGACTCCGATTTGATTATTGACCTGTTTGTCTTGTCCAGCCTGCCCCGCAGTCAGCCGCTATCCTCCCCAGAGCATTCCTGTCTGCGACCCGCTCCCGCCAGTGAGAAGCCCCGCCGATCACTCTGGTTCCTGGTCCGCCATCCAGCCCTCCACCGATCTCCTTCCCCTTGACACTGCACTTGGCTGTACTGTCTGTCCGTTACAGTTAGTGGTTTTAAAGGCTGTTGGCACTATCCCAGAGGAGACAGACAGATTAATTATATCTAAGACGGACGGTCCTAAAATTTTAAATAATTCTTTAAGTAGTTTGGCTGGTTGTTTGTTTAGCCACATTAACCAATTGTGTAAGCCTTTCAAGCGACACGCTTTTAAAATTTGAGAGGGTTATTGCATGATTGCCTCGACTGAGCAATTGGAATGGTCATCCTAATCTCATCCCTAATGGATTCAATCTTTCGAGTGAAATATTTCATGGACTTGTCGGCTGAGTGGAAGGATTTATCGTAGGTCGGCTGGCGTAGTGTTAGCTTTGCCACTGTATCAAATAAGTATCTAGGATTGTTTTTACTGAGATTAATAATTTGGGAGAAATAATTAGTTATGCTAAAATAAGCGCATCTTTGTATTTCAGGAAGCTGTCACGCCATGTCTGATGGAAAACCTCAAGTTTGGTTAAACGCCATTTGCGCTCATGCTTTCTACATAATAGCTTAAGCGTACATGTTTCATCTGTGAACCATGGAGTAGGCTTTCTACGGCAAGTTTTCAGACGTAGTGGCGCTACACAGTCGATGGCATTTAACAATGTCGCATTAAATTCATTTGTAAGATTATGAATAGAGCCGATTTATGCTATTGAGTCTGAGTGGACCATGTTCCGCGTCTCCATTGTTGAGGCGGCCGACCGAAGCTGTGGCCGTAATGTCGTTGGTGCCTGTCGTGGCGGCAATCCCCGAACCCGCTGGTGGACACCGGCGGTAAGGGATGCCGTCAAGCTGAAGAAGGAGTCCTATCGGGCCGTTTTGGCCTGCGGGACTCCAGAGGCAGCTGACAGGTACCAGATGGCCAAGCGGAACGCGGCTTCGGTGGTTGCTGAGGCAAAAACCCGGGCGTGGGAGGACTTTGGTGAGGCCATGGAGAATGACTTCCGGACGGCTTCGAGGAAATTCTGGTCCATTCGGCGTCTCAGGAGGGGGGAGCAGTGCAACGTCAACACTGTTTACAGTGGGGATGGCATGCTGCTGACCTCGACTCGGGACGTCGTAAGTCAGTGGGGAGAATACTTCGAAGACCTCCTCAATTCCACCTACACGCCTTCCATTGAGGAGGCAGGGCCTGGAGACTCTGAGGCGGATTCTCCAATCTCTGGGGTCGAAGTCACCGAGGTAGTTAAAAAACTCCTCGGTGGCAAGGCCCCGGGGGTGGGTGAGATCCACCCGGATTTCTTAAAGGCTCTGGATGTTGTGGGGCTGTCATGGCTGACGCGCCTCTACAACATTGCGTGGACATCGGGGACAGTGCCTCTGGATTGGCAGACGGTGGTGGTTCCCCTCTTTAAGAAGGGGGACCGGAGGGTGTGTTCCAATTACAGGGGAATCACACTCCTCAGCCTCCCCGGTGAGGTCTATTCAGGGGTGCTGGAGAGGAGGGTCCGTCGGGACGTCGAACCTCGGATTCAGGAGAAGCAGTGTGGCTTTCGTCCTGGCCGTGGAACAGTGGACCAGCTCTACACCCTCGGCAGGATCCTCGAGGGTGCATGGAAGTTCGCCCAACCAGTCCACATGTGTTTTGTGGACTTGGAGAAGGCGTTCGACCGTGTCCCTCGGGAGGTTCTGTGGAGGGTGCTTCGGGAGTACGGGGTGCCGAGCCTACTGATAAGGGCGGTTCGGTCCCTGTATCACAGATGCCAGAGTCTGGTCCGCATTTTCGGCAGTAAGTCGGATTCGTTCCCAGTGAGGGTTGGACTCCGCCAAGGCTGCCCTTTGTCACCGATTCTGTTCATAATTTTTATGGACAGAATTTCTAGTATCTTGGAGTCTTGTTCACGAGTGAGGGGAGGATGGAGCGTGAGATCGACAGGCGGATCGGTGCAGCGTCGGCAGTAATGCGGACCCTTGTGGTGAAGAGAGAGCTGAGCCAAAAGGCAAAGCTCTCAATTTACCGGTCGATTTACGCTCCTACCCTCACCTATGTTCACGAGCTATGGGTCGTGACCGAAAGAACGAGATCCCGAAATGAGTTTTCTCCGCAGGATGTCCGGGCTCTCCCTTCGAGATAGGGTGAGAAGCTCGGTCATCCGGGAGAGACTCGGAGTAGAGTCGCTACTCCTCCACGTTGAGAGGAGCCAGATGAGGTGGCTCGGGCATCTTGTCAGGATGCCTCCTGGACGCCTCCCTGGGGAGGTGTTCCGGGCATGTCCCACCGGTAGGAGACCCCGGGGACGACCCAGGACGCGCTGGAGAGACTATGTCTCTCAGCTGGCCTGGGAACGCCTTGGGATCCCCCGGGATGAGCTGGATGAAGTGGCTGGGGAGAGGGAAGTCTGGGAGTCCCTCCTAAAGCTGCTGCCTCCGCGACCCGACCCCGGATAAGCGGAAGAAGATGGATGGATCGATGGAATTTAAACTTTTTTAACAAATAAAAAACTGAAAAGTGGGGCGTGCAATATTATTCGGCCCCTTTATATCTTTATGTTTGAAGTCTGAAATGTGGTGAAATGTTGAAAGGTTCCAGGGGGCCGAATACTTTCGCAAGGCACTGTATTGCCATGCTTATGCGTTGCTGCCTGTATGGCTTTAGTAAAACCAAACGTATCAATTAAATTCTGAAACGCCAAAGTAAGTGGCTCTGACGGTACGTCTATGTGGATATTGAAATCCCCCATGAATATTATATTATCTGCATTTGTCACTGGTTCAGCCACAAATTCTGAAAATTCATCCAGGAAACCAGAGTAAGCCCCGGGTGGACGGTAAATAACAGCAAGATAAAACGACGGTAGAGCTGTTGATCGGACAATGAGAACTTCAAATGTTTTAAATACATTAATCGAATGAGGCCTAAATCCAAGACCAGAATTAGAGATAAGGGCGACACCCCCGCCCTTATTACGAGAATGCGCCACATGCGAGCTCACAAAATTTGGAGGTGAGACCTCAGTTGAGGCAGCAGTTCATTAGGTTTTAACCAGGTCTCGCAAAGACCAAAAATGTTTAGATTACGTTCTGTGATGAGGTCATTAACGAGTACTGCTTTCGTGTGAAGTGATCTAACATTCATAAAACAGAGTTTGAGTGTAATCGGTAGATCTATCGGAGGATTTTTAAACAAAATACTAGTAAGATTGTTGTCTAGGCCCAACATTGCCTCTAAAATGTTTATTAGCGCGGTGGGAAGATACGGCCATAGGAATTTGATAGTTAATATTCGGCAACCATGTAATATTATCCAGAACAGGCACTGTTCCATCAGCGAGAGCGGTCAGGGTGGAGTAATTGGATTTGTCTACTACCTCAGTAGAACGTGTGTCAATGTATGTTGTGGCACTATTCAAACTGTGACGCTCTAGTCCAGGGGTCCGTGGGTCACTTGGTACCGGGCCGCCAAGCCGCACAGGAAAAACAAAACATTTTTATCGACGATCAATTAATTCAGTTCAAGACGCTTGTCCCGACCACGTGACATGTCCCCAGTCGAGCCCGCAAAGCTAACACAAATTAGTAAGAATTCATTTTGAAAAATATTTTAAAAAATTGGCGATTCTCTCCCAATTACATCCATCGGTTCAGGTCAAGATGCTTGTCTCGGCCACATGACATGTCACCTAAGTCGAGCCCGCGAAACAAGCAAAAATGAGCAAGAAACAGAGATGTTTAGAAAGCTTCTTCGGAAAGGGAAAAAAGCCCAATGAGGAGACAGAAGAAGAGGCTACGACTTCTAAGAAAAGGAAAGCTGCATTTAAAAGAACATTTCTGGAGTCCTATTTAAAATATGGATTTATCGCCACAGGTGACTCTGACGCGCAAAGCCAACTCTGCATAATATGTGGCGACAGGCTAGCTAACGAGGCAATGCAGCCTTCAAAACTGCTTCGGCACATGGAGACCAAGCATCCTGCATTAAAAGACAAACCTTAACCACTTCGGATGTCATTGTCTTCGATTACGCCTAGATGGGATCATTTCTGAGAAACAAGCTCAGTGCTCCCACTAATGGTGATTTTTATTTTTGTCGTTTATACTTGTTTTTATGCCAATCATATCATTTTATTTCATCGTATTTACATATTTATTATAAATGTATTATTTATTTATATAAAGGCCGGTCCGCGAAAATATTTCTGACACGTAACCGGTCCGTGGCGCAAAAAAAGGTTGGGGACCACTGCTCTAGTTTACACAAGGAGCTATGTGCATGCTGGGAATCTAGGCTAGTGCTAGTTAACTTTAACTTAACAGACTCCATCCCATCCTAACAGGTGGCCTAATCACCTGTGACCCGGCCTGCTCTAAATTGACCTGTCATGAATGGCTCAAACAGTAATCTATGTTCTTTGAAAGAGTGAAGGCACCTTCACGGTTAGGATGAAGGCCGTCCTTCCTCAGCAGGTCAGGGCGGCCCCAGAAGGAAGACCAGTTCTCTATAAAATACAGTCCCTGCTTTTTACAGAAAGCAGCCATCCATCGATTAAGGGAGACTAATCTCCTCAACCTCTCATCAGTGCCTCTCCCAGGCAGGAGTCCAAAAACCAATACTCAATGCCATGGAGAAGTACATCCAGGACTCTTTCTGGTGAGATCACAAGTCCTTGCTATGCTTTTCTTCGTGATCTCTGATTGCCTCATCCTAACATCATTGGAGCCAACGCGTATCGCTATATTCGAGTAGCTAGTGTATTTAGACCTACGCTGTTGACTAGACCTATTGCGAGCCAGCTCCCTAAGATTAGCTTCCATGTCGGGTGCTCTGCCTCCAGGGATACACATTACCATGGCTGGATTTTTAATGTTTTGGGTAATGGAGTCACCTATGACCAAAGTGCGAGAGCCAGTAGACCGAAATGGCTTGGGACAGCCATCTTAGCTGGCTCATCGCAATTAGCAAGCCGCTTGGGGCTAATGCTAACTGGGCAGCGGGCTGACGACAGCCCGCATCTGTGTCCGCCACATCTACGGTTATCGCGCTATTCTGCTCTAGCTGGCGGACACGGCCCTCTAGCAGGCACAACCTCTCTAAGAGAAGGGTGCAGTTGGTGAACGAAGCCGTACAAACCACTTGATCCGCAGCCATACTTAGGTGTCCAATGATCGACGGTAGACAGTAGACAACAGCCACGAAGCGTCCGCTGAGAGCCTAACAGTGGTCGAAAATCAACTCCAGCTGCCCCCATCAGTGGTGCAGCTGAGCCTATGGAGCTGGGGCGCACCGCTCTGTCGGCGGAGAAGCGTTGCTGTAGAATCCACAGAAACCTTTGTCTGTCTGTCTGCCTCTAGGCCCGGTTTCTTCTTCCAGAAGGGGATAAGACCAAGGAAGCACTGGTAGACTCCGGTGCAGAGGCCAGCATCATGGACACCGGTCTCGCTCACCAGTATGGCATCGAATCCTTGCCCCTGGCTTCTCCCATTCCGCCTCGCGCTCTGGACAGCCGCCTGATAGACGAGATGACGGATGTAACAATGCTTCCCTTGGGTAACCATTGTGAAATAATTCACTTCACCTTTTTTCTATTCCAGACAAGCCACTCATCCTAGGACTGGTTGCGTCAGCATATCCCGATCATGGGCTGGGAGACGGAATCTGTGCAGTAGTGGAGTGAGCGCCGCCACCATCGCTGCCTGAAGTAGGAACCTTCCTTCCGCCACATTTCCGTCCACTTCTCATCCCAGGGGACAACTACTCGCTGCGCAAACTGGAACACCAAGCCATGGAGAAGTACATCCAGGACTCTCTCGCAGCTGGAATCAACCGATCGTTCTCCTCGCCCACATTTTGCCCCTGCATTGACTATTGCGGGCTCAATGAAATCACGGTAAAAAAACGCTACCCAATGCCCCTTCTCTCATCCACATTCGAGAGCCTCTTAGGGGCCACTGTTTTCACCAAACTGGCTAAAAGCTCGACCATGCAGGCTGGTCATTCCCAGCCTCTTTCATGCTGATGCCCGGTCGATGACCAACGGGATGGACGAGCGGAGCACATCTCACGGTCTGGAGTGCTGTGTCTGGTTGTCGCGGAGTCCTGGCTGGACCATTGCATTCCTGACGCGACTATCGAGCTAGCGGGCCGTGCTGTCTTCAAAGCCGACCGAACAACAGACTTTTTTTGAGACCGCTTTTTAAAATCGAGAACTTCAAGATTGAGCAACAGCTTTTTTTCATCAGGCTGTTAAAATCATCACCCCACGCCTGCTCATCCCTTGTGAAGACTGACCCTAGATTGCATTTTATCTGTATTTTATATTGTTTTATATACATGTTTGTGCATGATCTGCTGGCAAGTGTATTTTAACTTCATGGGTTTCCACACTTGAAAAGGAAGGATTTGACCAGACTGGGATTTCACTCTTTGTTGGGGTTTTATTGAGCGAAACAATCAAGCTGAAAAACCGGTAGTCCCTTTGTTCTCCTCTTCTCATGAGTTTTTTCCTTTCTCTGTGGAGCTCAGTGCTGTTTGCTGCTACTGCTGTGTTGCTCACTGATCGAAAGGATTGTGTTGTTTGCAGCTGCTGCTCACTGATCGAAAGGGTAGTGTTGTTTGCTGCTGCTGCTGCTGCTGCTGCTGCTGCTCACTGGACCAAAGGATTGTGTTGTTTGCTGCTTATGAACACTGCTGTGTGCATGCTCCCAATGAGGATAAATTGTGCTCAGCTGTTGAGGCGCTCTGTGGAGCTCCGCTGCGTGCTGCGCGTTCACGTCATACGCCTGCTGTGACCCCTTGTAGTCACATGCAGCCGCAGACAGGTGCGCACCTCCCAGGTCGGCGCAAAACCTCCCGCTCGATCTTAGTGTGGTAACACAGAAAGATCGCACTTTTCAGGAAAACTAGTGTCCATCACACTGATCCTCTGCGGGGATGAGGACTATGAGGCGCAGCACGTCACTGCCATCATCATCATCATTGGTTTAAAGTCCGTTTTCCAGGCGCCGCTGGGTTGGACCGGGTTCTTGATATGGCTTTCTTCCACCGGGAACAGTCCATGGCCATCTCGTGGTTGATGCCGAGTGCCTTCATGTTGGCTGACACGGTCGTCTGCCAGGTCTTTTTAGGTCGGCCACTGGGTCTTGTTCCCTCTACATTATATGACATAACTCGTCCTTCCTCACTACATGTCCGTACCATCACAGTCTGCCTCTCCTCACCACATCCACTATGGCCTCCACTCCCATCTTCTTTCTCAGCTCTGCACTGTTTTTTTTCTACCTCATTGACACACCACACATCCATCTGATCATCCTCATTTCTGCTATGTTTAGTTTGTCTTCGTGTTCTGTTTTCAGGGCCCATGCCTCACTTCCGTACGTCAGAAAAGGTAATGCCACATGGTTTTCCATTTGATTTGGCTTAGGTCAGCATACTCTTCGAGGAGCTTTATGGCATCTTCTCTGAGTTCTTTGGACAAGGCGGCATCTCATGTGTCTTCTCTGCTGTACATTATTTTTGCTTCTTAGAAAGCTCTTCTGACCAGGATGGCTCCTTTCTGCTTTGCTGGAGTCACGAAGCCAAGTGGATCATAAAGACCAGAGACTTGGCTTAACAGCTCTCTTCTGGTGAGTGGCCTGGGGTTTGTCCTCTTTCGTCCTCTCTCAGTAAGTTTTGGCCGAGGCATTATTTCCTCCTTTTCTTGGAGAAGTTAACTGAAACCATGACATGTAGCTTGTCATCTTCGATGGTATAACCACGGCCGAGGGCTTTGTTGTCCTCTTCAGTAAGCTGGTTTGGCAGAATCATGGTCTTTGACTCCATCTTCTCACCTTCCGGCCATTTCCTCCCACTTTGATCAGAGTAGACCCAGGGCTTCACGAAGAATCCCCCTGCTTTAAGGATCTGCTCGATGTTGGAAATGAGGAATTTCAGGTGGTCAAGGTCGTTGTGAGAAGTTAAATTGTCGTCGACATATGCATCTTCCTCCAGCACACGCTTCTCCTCTTTGAAATGGCTGAATGGAGGCAGGTTGGCGGTCTCTCGCATGGCGACTTGGGCTATGCAACCTGCAGGTTTGTCTCTAATGTTGACTCTTGTTATGGCGAAATCTTCTATTTCAGATTCCTCAGTATCACGCCACAGGAACCTGTGCAGGTGGACCTCTCTTTCTTCCAGCCAGACAGAGTTGTACATTCTGTGGATGTCACCAGGAGCAGCAAAGATTCCATTTCGGAACCTGACCAGGACAGCTCTGATTGGATTCAGGACATCAGGACCTTTGATCAGCATATCGTTTAAACTCAGACCTCTGTACTTCTGGCTGCTGTTCCATACTAACCTCATTGGGGTGGAGACTGAATGGAGATTTGGTGCAATCAGGTGACTTATGTACCACACCGGCCCAGTCCAGTTCTGCAGAATTCCTTTGGACAGCTTCACTGCAGCCTTGCGATTAACCATCTCATGGACTTGTGAGCTATAAGCCCTCTCCCACTCTGGTTCCTTTGCCAGCTGCCTCTCCGTTCTGTGGAATGTGGCTTCAACCGCGCTTTTATTGTTGGTAGTGATGCTGGATCTCCTGTCCATGGGTACTTGGCGTGCCAGTGTGGTTCAGGGCTGTGATGATCCCCTTTCACACACGTCAAGCCATCTCTTACCATCTCCATCTATTGTTCTTCAGCAAATGTCATCTCTTTCCCCCCGGGTTGGCAGTTCCCGCAACGGCATCCTCCGCATCTCGGCTCACAAGCGGCTCCGATGCTTTCCCGTTTCCACCACTTCAGAAAGTCTCTGCTGCTAATGGCTGTATTGAACTGGGTGCTGGGACGGTTGGGAGGCTGGCAGGAGACTGGATCCTTCCAGGTGAGCTCAGTGTATTTAACTGCTGCAGATCTCATGGATTTTGCGAAGTGTGTTTTTGATGTATGAGCCATTAAGGTGACTTCTTCGAAGAGGTCCGGGTGCGTGCCTCCGATGGTCTTGCCGAGCGGGCCGTCCCAAACCACTAGGTCACAGACAGAATGAACTTTCTGGGATACCAACTGCCCTTCTTCGTGACTGATCAGAAGTTGCACTTCCTTTGGTCTTGCAAGGTCTTGGAGGGAAACATCCGGGAAGATCCTCTGTAACTTGACTGCTGGCACATGTCTGTGAACTTCTGCAATTTTATCTAGCCCATAGCAGATCAGTTGGTGTGACGTGAGAGTTCCTCTTGGAGTGCTGACACGTATCTTGAGAAGGTAGCGCTCGGTTGCTACAGACACCTTCATCCCTCCAACGCCGTAAACCACCAGTGTCACATCTTCACTTCTCAGGTTCAACTTGCTTGCAGCTTTGTGTGTTATGTAGTTTGTGTCTGATGCCAGGTCGATCAGGGTCCCAATTGTTTGTCCATCGTTGGAAGTGACATTAAGGAGCATTAGGATTACTGGGTACTCGTTTAAGCAGTTTTCTTCCAGAAGGCCTCTCTCAGCTGCAGTGGAGTTGTATGCCCTGGATGCTACATTGCAAAAGGCATCTTGACACTGCTGCGCCAACCCTGGTGTAAGTTTGGAGAGGAACTTTTCTTGAGTTTCTGTGTATCTTTTGCCCTCAGCTCTCACTGGACTGGATTTGGGTGTTCCTTGGGACTGGGGTCTGGCAACTGGACAGAGAAGAAAGTGGTGTTGGTCTTTGCACTCTGGTTTCCTGCACAGGTAAGTCTTCTTGCAGTCGTCGCCGTTGTGGACTTCGAGGCATCTTTTGCAGGCACCAAGCTGATGTGCTGCGTGTGTCCCTCTTCTCTGATGGCTTTAGGTTTATCCTAAAATTTCTGCAGAAATATAGTTTCTTTCTGTGCTTTGGGTCACCACAAATGATGCAAATGATGCATCCTACTGTTTCACTGCTGGACTTGGTTGTCGTTGTCCTGGCATACTTTTGAAACTTGGTTTTCTCCTTGGCAGGTTCGACGATGTCTCTCAGCTGATCCAGTTGTTCATATATGGATTTTTGTGATTTCAGGTATGTGATTAGCTTGTTGAAGCGGTTGTGGCGGTTCACAGCATTTCTCTCATCAGCAGCATATGTCAGCCAGTCTTTCTTTCGGGTTTCCGGGAGCTTGCCCTCGATGGATTTAGCCACCGTCGGGTTCTTAATGGCGTCTGCATTATCCAGTTCACTCAAATCATCAAATCACCATTTGGATGAGCTCTATGACTTTTCTTGGCTGACCGCTACGGACTGGTGGACTCACTTGTAGCTCTTCGAAGATCGATGGTGATTTGGTTCCCAAACCAGTTCTCCAGGACTCGAAGGATGTAATCTGATGAGTTGTATGTCGACAGACATAGATCTCTAGCCACCTTCTCATCAAGGCTATCAAGCAGTTGAAATTTCTTCACCTCTTTGGAGCCAGTCGGTTCCCCTTGTTTTTGCAGAGCCTCCCATTCTTGCGTCCATCTGTAGCAGCCTCTGGTTACCAGCAAACTTTGGTAGGGCTGTGGCTTTTAGCTTTATTGCTGCCACTGGATGGCGACCTGGGAGTTCTTCATTATCTGCATCTGATTTCATCTTTGCTGCTTTGATGAAGGTGGCCTTTCTTGATACCAACTGGGAAAGGTGCACCTCCAGCTGTCTTAGGCGGTCATCAAAGTCTTTTTGTCCGGTAGGCAGAGCCCAGTGATTCCAGTTCTGGTGCGCTTCTTTTGCCTTAAGCACCAACTTCTCTAAGTGAGTCAGCATGAACTCGGAGGACTCCAGAGTTCTGGCTGGCTGGTCAGATGAGACATTTCTGCACTCAACCTCTGCAACATGGATAGCTAGGGACAGTTCTCTTCCTCCATGTACGCCCCAGAGTGTCTCTTGAATTAGGCGTTTAACTTTGTCTTTTGCTCACAATCCTTCTCCGGCTTTTCTAAGTCGGTTCTCAGTTGGACATCTAGATCCTCCACAGTCGTTACATGGGCCTCTGCCATGTAAGCGGCTTCCATTTCTTCGTTTACATCCATGACTAAGCTGTGGTCCTCTCAACTTTCAAATCATCCAGTGACTTTGCCATCTTCCCTCTTGGTTGTGGCCACAAGTTGAGTCTTCACCGGTCACAGGCGGTTTTTCGCTGGTCACACGCGGTTATTCACTGGTCACAGGCGTTTTTTCACTGGCAAGTGTATTTTAACTTCATGGTTTTCCACACTTGAAAAGGAAGGATTAGACCAGACTGTGATTTCACTCTTTGTTCGGGTTTTATTGAGCGAAACCATCAAGCTGAAAAACCAGTAGTCCCTCTGGTCTCCTCTTCCCATGAGTTTTTTCCTTTCTCCATGGAACTCAGTGCTGTTTGCTGCTACTGCTGTGTTGCTCACTGATCGAAAGGATTGTGTTGTTTGCTGCTGCTGCTGCTGCTGCTGCTGCTGCTTACTGATCGAAAGGATCGTGTTGTTTGCTGCTGCTGCTGCTGCTGCTGCTGCTCACAGGACCAAAGGATTGTGTTGTTTGCTGCTTACGAACACTGGTGTGTGCACGCTCCCAATCAGGATAAATTGCGCTCAGCTGTTGAGGCACTCTGTGGAGCTCCGCTGCATACTGCGCGTTCACGTCGTACGCCCGCAGTGACCCCTTGTGGTCACATGCACTCGCAGACAGGTGCGCACCTGCCAGGTCGCCGCAACACCTGCCATGAGGAGCTGCCAAACTGATTGTCACAGTTAACACTGCGTTAACAGTGACAATAAAGGAACTCAATTTAATTCAAATCTCCCGTACTCTTGCCGAGCAGGTCAACCATGTCCGGCCAGTGCTGCGTCGCCTGCTGGAGAACGCCCTTTATGTCAAGGCGGGGAAGTGCGAGTTTCATGCCTCCTCCGTTAAATTCCTAGGATACGTGATACGAGGCATGGAAATGGAGGAAAAGACATGCTTCACCTCCGCCTCAGCATCCTCAGGATGCCCGATCCCGTGAAGCAGTTTGTCGTGGAGGTGGACGCCTCCGACGTGGGAGTGCTTTCCCAACGCCTCATGAAACCACGTGTCGGGTCAGAAAACTCGGGGTTTTGGTTGAGATGCAGTCACATTTCCCATTAGCTATCCGTGGTCTAATCTGGTGACGAGGTTTGAGTTTGTCCTTGATTTTTACGTTTTTTACTCCACTTTTGGGAGTTTACTTTTGTTGAAAGTCGCGGACCGTCAATCCCTGCCATTTCGACCACGTTACTCTCAGTGGAGGGCTTCGTGGGCGTTTGTCTACCGTCGATCATCGGACACATAAAGTATGGCTGCGGATCAAGAGGTTTGTGTCCGCCAGCTAGAGCAGAATAGTGCGATAACAGTAGATGTGGTGGACACAGACGCAGACTGTAGTCAGCCCGCTAGCTCAGTTAGCATTAGCCCCAAGCGGCTTGCTAATCGCAATGAGCCAGGTAAGACGCATAGCCGTCCAAAGTCATCTCGGTCTACTGGCCCTCGCACTTTGGTCATAGGTGACTCCATTACCCGAAATATTACGCTTAAAAATCCAGCCACGGTAATGTGTATTCCTGGGGGCAGAGCACCCGACATTGAAGCTAATCTTAGGGACCTGACTCGCAATAGGCCAAGTCAACAGCGTAGTTCCAACAACACGAGCAACTCGGACATAGTAATACACGTCGGCGCCAATGATGTTAGGATGAGGCAATCAGAGATCACAAAGAAAAACATAGCGAGGACTTGTGTTCCCGCCAGAAAGATGAGTCGGCATCGAGTATTTGTCTCTGGCCCCCTGCCTGGGAGAGGCACCAATGAGAGGTTTAGTAGATTAGTCTCCCTTAATCGATGGATGGCTGGGTTCTGTAACAAGCAGGTACTGTATTTTATAGATAACGGCTCCTCCTTCTGGGGCCGCCCCGACCTGCTGAGGAAGGACGGCCTTCATCCTAACCGTGAAAGCGCCTTCACTCTTTCTAGGAATATAGATTACTGTTTGAGCCACTCATGACAGGTCACTTTAGAGCAGGCCGGGGCACAGGTGATTAGACCACCTGTTAGGATGGGTTTGGAGTCTGTTAAGTTAAAGTTAACTAGTGCTAGGCTAGACTTCAAGCATGCACATAGCTCCTTGTGTAGACTATAGCGTCACAGTTTGAATAGTGCTACAGTACATGTGAACACACTTTCTCATGAGGTAGTAGACAAATCCAATCACTCCGTCCCGACCGGTATCGCTGATGAAACGGTGCCTGTTTCAGATAATATTACATGTGTAACAAATATTTACTATCAAATTCCCAAGGTCGTATTGTCCCACCACGCTAATAAACATTTGAGAGGTGATGTCAGGCCTGGAGAACACAATCTTACTCACATTTCGTTTAAAAATCCTTCGATAGATACGAACCCTGACCGACCGATTACACTTAAACTTGGTTTTATGAATATTAGATCGCTTCATACAAAAGCAGTTCTCGTTAATGATCTCATCACGGAACATAATCTAAACGTTTTTGGTCTTTGCGAGACCTGGTTAAAACCTAATGAACTGCTGCCGCTTAATGAGGCCTCGCCTCCAAATTTTGTGAGCTCGCATGTGGCGCGTCCTCAAAAAAAGGGTGAGGGTGTCGTCCTCATCTCAAATTCTGAGCTTAGATTTAGGCTTCGTTCGATTAACGTTTTTAAAACATTTGAAGTTCTCACTGTCCGATCCACCGCTTTACCGTCATTTTATCTTGCTGTTATTTACCGTCCACCCGGGCCTTACTCTGGCTCTCTGGATGAATTTTCAGAATTCGTGGCTGATCTAGTGACAAATGCGGATAATATAATAATCATGGGTGATTTCAATATCCACATGAATTTACCGTCAGAGCCACTTACTTCGGCGTTTCAGACTTTAACTGATATGTTTGGTTTTACGCAAGCCATACAGACAGCAACGCATAAGAATGGAAATACCTTAGATCTGGTATCATCCCGAGGACTTGCAACCTCAAATATAACAGTACTGCCATACACTACTGTTTTATATGATCATTACTTAATAAAATTTGAAATTTTAGTTCTTTGTCAAAGACAAGAGAGCAATCAGAATTATAGCAGCCGTAATATTAACTCCATGACTGCAACTGCGCTATCTGAGTTACTGTCGCCGGCAACTGCCATATTTCCCGCATATATCGGCTCAATTGATAATCTTACAAATGAATTCAATGCGACTTTGTTAAATGCCATCGACTCTGTGGCGCCGTTACGTCTGAAAACTCACCGTAGATTGCCTACTCCGTGGTTCACAGATGAAACACGTACGCTTAAGCAATTATGTAGAAAGCATGAGCACAGATGGCGTTTACCAAACTTGAGGTTTTCCATCGGGCATGGTGTGACAGCCTCCTGAAATATAAAGATCTTATCTTAGCAAAAACCCGTTATTTTTCGCAAGTCATTAATCTCAATAAAAACAATCCTAAATATCTATTTGATACAGTGGCAAAGCTAACACACGCCAGCCGACCCCCGATAGCTCCTTGCACTCAGCTGACGAGTTCATGAAATTTTTCGCTCGAAAGATTGAATCCATTAGGGATGAGATCAAGATGACCATTCCAATTGCTCAGTCGAGACCGCCGATTACCGTGTCCCTTGAAAGGCTTACACAATTGGTTAGTGCGGCAGGCTTACACATTTGGTTAGTGCGGCTAAACAAACAACAAGTTTACTCAAACTATTTAAAAAAATATTTGAAATTTTAGGACCGTCTGTCGTAAATATAATTAATCTGTCTGTCTCCTCTGGGATAGTGCCAACAGCCTTTAAAACCATTAAACCATTACTTAAGCGACTAAATCTTGACCCGGACTGTCTAAGTAATTATAGGCCAGTTTCAAACCTCCTGCTCACTCCCACTTATTTTGCAAGAACCACACGAGAGACAAGCAAGTCCTTTTAGACACCTGCAGGTGGAGAGCTCACACGTTGAAGGAGTGAAGTCTAAAACTCTCCCTCCTGCAAGGGCATATTTATTAAGAGAAACAGAGTGGGGGTAAGAGTAGGTTGAATAGGAAGCCCTTGTGCTCTAGTCAAAACATATCAGGGGATGTTTTATGACCTTGTGGAGGATGGGACAAGGTAGGTTATTTATTACCGGTTGCATTCCAACATAATCATACGATAAGGATAATCTGAAAAACCCTAACACCTCCCATTCATAGCAAAACTTCTTGAAAAAGTAGTAGCGCAGCAGCTAATTGATTACATGGTCGCCAATAATCGATATGAATCTTTTCAGTCTGGTTTTAGAGCTGAGAGACAGCACTTGCTAAAGTGACTAATGACTTCCTCATAGCTATGGATTCAAACACTTCATCGGTATTGTTACTACTCGATCTTAGTGCTGCTTTCGACACTGTAGACTTCGATATTTTATTAGAGCATCTTAAAAGTTGTGTTGGTATTTTAGGGTCAGCACTAGGCTGGTTCTATTCCTATCTATCAGACAGGACGCACCGAGTGGTCCACGGCAATTTGTCCTCTGAGTTCTATAATGTTACGTGTGGTGTCCCACAGGGATCGATACTCGGACCAATTCTATTTAATATTTATGATTCCGCTTGGGGACATAATACGTAAGCATAATATTAGTTTTCAATGTTACGCGGATGACACCCAATTACATATGCCGTTATCGATAACAGATCCGCGGGACTGTTGTAATCTTGAGGCGTGCCTTGCAGAGATCAAACAATGGATGTCTCTTAACTTCCTTCGTCTTAACCCAGATAAAACTGAGATGTTCATAATTGGTCCAACTCGTTATCAACACTTATTTAAGGAAACCACTATAACTATAGATAACCGTACTATCACTCAGAGCGATACTGTAACTAATCTCGGGGTAATATTTGACCAAACGCTCTCCTTTCAAAAAAGCACATTAAGAATATAACCAGAATTGTGTTTTTTCACCTTCGTAATATTGCTAAGATTCGTCCGATCCTCTCGACCGGTGATGCGGAAACTATTATACATGCGTTCATCACGTCGCGCCTGGACTATTGTAATGCAATATTCTCTGGTCTTCCTAAGTCCAGCATCAAAAGTCTACAGTTAGTACGTACTGCTGCTGCAAGGCTGCTCTCACGGACAAGAAAATTTGATCACATTACCCCAATATTAGTCAACTTACATTGGCCCCCGGGCCATTTAAGATGTGAGTTCAAGGTTGTTCTATTAACCTATAAATCGTTGCATGGCTTAGCGCCTTCATATCTCGTTGACCTAGTTGTTCCTTATGTTCCGTCTCGTAACCTTCGTTCGCAAAACGCTAGTCTTTTAGTGACACCAAGGGCCAAGAAAATGTCTACAGGGTCTAGAGCATTTTCTATTCGGGCTCCAGAGCTTTAGAATGCCCTACCAATGGATATGAGAACTGCTACCTCACTAGAAACATTTAAGACACGTTTAAAGACACATTTCTATGATATGGCCTTTAATTAACCTGTAGTGGCCGATTCAGTTGGAGTTTGTTTCGCTCCCTCTCCCCATCCCCCCTCCCCCCACCCCTCCCCGGCTGGGGAGGTGGTTAGGTGGCACCCAAGCTGACAGCAGCTATCTTGATTCTCGTGGACCAATTCAGGATAAGGGAACTGCAGCTTACCCTCCTTGAAGACACTGCCAGGACAATCGAGGGCACCTCCGGCAGCTCTTCACTTTGACTTGGACATCCACTTTTTCATTGATTTTCATATTACGTATTTCATGTGCCCTCTTTGCATCCATTGCAGCCTGGTGATCCTTAAAGGTGGATCCTTCCATCTGTGGTCCCTTCTAAAGGTTTCTCATTTTTCCCCTGATAGTTTTTTTTTTAGTTTTTTCCATGCCCTTTTGGTAGCTTAAGATCAGGGGATGCTTTGAGAATAATTGTCAATTGTTTGTCTATGTGAAGCCCTTTGAGACTGCTTGTGCCTTTTTCTCGCGCCGGCTGTCTCCTCCCAAGCACAATTACATTGGTAACTGCAAACTCCTAGCGATAAAATTAGCATTAGAAGAGTGGCAACACTGGCCAGAGGGAGCGGCTTCCCCGTTTGTTGTGTTAACAGACCACCGCAACTTCCAAACCACCAAGAGGCAGAACTGCTGCCAGGCCCGGTGGTCCTTGTTCTTTGGGTAATTTAACATCTCTCTTTCCTAACGACACGGTTCTTGCAACTGTGCCCTGTCACAAGCATTTCCCTGGGAGGACCAATCGAGGAGCAAGATTCTCACCATCCTCCGTCATGGTGGCGGCCGGCCTGCTTCAACCACTACCTGTCCCCCATCGGCCACGGTCCCACCTCTCCATAGACTTTATTACAGGCGTGGGCATGGCTTCTCAAAACGTATCAATTTCACATTTACAGTGTGCTGATGATAAATTAAGAAGTCCACATATGACATGATCTGGGTAATTTATTTATTTATTTGTTGTTTATGTATTACTGGTGCGGGCGGCACGGTGAGGCATGTTCGCCTCACAGTTCAGAGGTTGCGGATTCTATTCCGCCTTCGGTCCTCCCTGTGTGCAGTCTGCATGTTCTCCCCGTGCGCGCGTGGGTTTTATCCGGGCAGTCCGATTTTCTCCCACGTCCCAAAAACAAGCTTGGTAGGCTGATTGAGCACTCCAAATTGTCCATAGGTGTGAGTGCGAATGGTTTTTTGTCTCTGTCTGCCCTGCTGGCCACCAGTTCAGGGTGTCCCTCGCCGACCGACAAATGGGATAAGCTCCAGTACACCCGCGACCCCCGTGAGGACAAGTGGTTCAGAAAATGGATGGATGGATAGATGGAATTAGATATGAAATTAGAAGAGAGGTGTTCAATGACCGATGTAAACGTATTAGAAATCTGTTTAATTAAAGAATATTGTGAAAATATTTTTTTCTCACTTGAGAACATTTTGGTCACGACAACAGCCTACGTTTACTTAATAATTTTCTTTTACAATTCAAGCAAAAACAAGCCATATTCAATCCTTACATGTTTAAAAATACAGCTTTTCTGACTGAACATGAATGCTTCGATGTGAATGCAGCTCTGAGTGCAAGTCCTCTGTTATTTTCTGCAACCATTACCGGAACATCTGTCTTTCATTGGACAGACAGGACTGTTATGGGATCCTCCCATCTGTGGTCTCTTCTCAAGGTTTCTCATTTTTCTCTAGCAGGGGTTATTGAGTTTTTCCTTGCCCTCCTGGGAGTTAAGATCAGGGGATGTTGAGATTAATTGTCAATTGTGCACATGTGAAGCCCTTTGACACGTGTCTGTGATTTCGGGATATATAAATAAACTTGACTTGACTTGACTTATGCTGCTTCAGGAAGTTGCACATCACAGCAATGATCACTGTATAGATTTCTCATCTCACAAATTGCACTGCAGACATTGTGAACTGTTCTACATACTGTTGCTTCATTTACACTACAGAAGTCACCAGTTTTAAGGATGAAAGGTCCCAGAGGCCAAGAATCAGTTTCAGTATTCCTGACGTAACTGAGAAATAGTAAGTACTCTGAGCGGCCACTTTGTCCAAGTCGCGGGCCTCCCGCAAGCGGAGGTCCATGTGACTGAGTCATTTGTCAAGCTAGATTCTCTGGGCCCAGGTTCACTCGCAAACACCAGTGCTGCCTACTTCTTGATCAAGTGCACCCGCTCGACAGCGAGGATGAGACGCCCCATTATCCACTTAACCACCGTGCCATGAAAGCCCATCACTTAGTTGGCATCCCCGAGTCACCCACTCATGGCAACGGAACTAATGCCCCGCAATAATGTGTCAGGCCTTCCAGAAAGTGCCACATTTCTCATCTCAATTATTAAGTCATGCAACTTTAAATTCATATGGCCATTACATTAAACTTAGAAGCGAGCCATGAAAGCTTCAGCATGATCGCAAGGACTCACTATTGTTGTTCTCCCCATATGCTGTCACCACGGTTGTAAAAAGTACTCCCAGTGCTTGTTAAAAATATATATGAAATTCGACCTGTCCATCTTGCACACGTACCTAGTTTTGTCCTATTCATCAGTGAGATGTGGATTCACCTGGACGGAAAGTTGACTGGTTATTACCACTCTCCTTTATTAATTATTTGGCCTGCTGCTGCAATTAGGCAGTCAGGATGTTTGGACTCACTTCCACTGTGGTGATGGGCATACTCATTTCCCTCCCAGCTTGGCACCTGTACAATGGGGTACACACCAGTGGTGATGGGGATGGGTCCCGACTGTTATTTGTGTGTATGAACCAAACAGCAGCTCAAAGTCGGAAGTCAAATTCCTTGTTTGGCACGCTCAAACATGGCGAATAAAAAACTCTTGAATCTTGAATCTTGAATCTTGAAAGTGCCTTCCCATTTGGGAGTCCTTGGAGGGCGTGCTGGAGAGCACTCCCCCTGGGAATGCCATCATTCTGCTGGGGCAATTCAATGTCATGTGGGTAATAACCTGAAGGGTTATTTGACTTCTGTGCTCGACATGGATTGTCCATAACGAACACTATGTTTGAGCATAAGGGTGTGGTTGTCCACATGCGCTTTTGGCATCAGGACACCCAAGGCCGCAGTTCAATGATAGAGTCTGTACTCGTGTCGTCAGGTTTGTGGCTGCATATTTTGGACAGTCGGGCGGATCTGTCAACTGATCACGACCTGTATTGGCTCCGATGGTAGGGGAATAGGCTGGTCCGACTTGGCAGACCCAAATGTATTGTGAGGGTTTGTTGGGAACATCTGGCAGAATCCCCCTGTTAGAAAGTGTTTCAAATTCCAGAACGTTGCCCACGTTCAGGACATTGAGTCTGTGTGGACCATGTTTCGTGCCTCTATTGTTGATGCGCCCGATCGGTTGTCGTAAGGTGGTCGGTGCATGTTATGGCGGCAATCCTCAAACCGCTGGTGGACAATGGTGGTAAACGATGCTGTTGAGCTGAAGAAATAGTGCCATTGGGCCTTTTTGGCCTGTGGCACTCCGGAGGCAGCTGACGGGTACTGGATGATCGAGCTGAATGTGGCGTGGCAGTCGTGAAATCAAAAACTCTGGTGTGGGAGGAGTTTGGTGAGGCTATGGAATACTACTTCCAGATGGCTCAGAGGAAATTCTGGTCCACCATCCAGCGTCACAGGAGAGGAATGCAGTGCATTGTGCATATAGTGGCGATAGCATGCTACTGCCTATTTGGGACGTTGTGAGTCTGCGGGGAGAATACTTCAAAGAGCTCCTCAATTCCACCGACATGCCTCCCACTGAGAAAGCGGACCCTGGAAACTCCTGAGGTGGTGTCTCCTATCTCTGTCACCAAGGTGGTTAAAAAACTCCTCGCTGGCAGGGCCCCGGGAGTGGTTGAAATCCACCAGGAGTTCTGAAAGGCTCTGTATGTTGTGGGGCTGTCCTAGCTGAAACACTTATACAAAAATGCATGGCCATCCAGGACAGTTGGATTGGCAGCCCAGGGTGTTGGTCCCTCTTTTTAAGAAGGAGGACCGGAGGGTGTGCTCCAACTACAGAGGAATCACCCTCCCACCAAGCCGTGATCTCCAACTCTCACTGGTTGATTTGCAGCCGGTTGTGAAGCAGTTGAGATTAAAATCAGTCCGTCAATATCCTGAGACCATGGTCCTCAGTCGGAATAGAGTGGAATGGCCTCTCCGGGTCGAGGATGAGATCTTACCCCAAGTTAAGGAGTTCAGGTATCTTGGGGTATTTTTTTACGAATGAGGGCGGAATGGAGCGGATCGATGCAACATCTGCTGTGATTCGTACTCTGTACCAGTTTGTCATTGTGAAGAAGGAAATGAGTTGAAAGGCGAAGCTCTCGTTTTACTGGTCGATCTATGTTCCTTCCGTCATCTATGGTCACGAGCTGTGGGTCGTGACAGAAGGAACAAGATCCCAGATACAAGCGGCCGAAATGACTTTCCTCCGTAGGGTGTCCGGGTGCTCCTTTAGAGATAGTATGAGAAGCTGGGTAATCCGCGAGGGACTCAGTCGAGCCACTGCTCCTCCGCGTTATGAGGAGCCAGATAAGGTGGGTCGGGCATCTGATTAGGATGCCCCCTGGTGAGGTGTTCCGGGCATGTACCAACGCAAGGAGGCCCCAGGGACGACACACTGGAGAGATATGTCTCTTGGCTGGCCTGGGATCTTGTTTGGATTCTGCGGGATGAGCTGAACAAATATAGAAATCCAGGGTACATACAAAAATTCCCAAGTGGAATTTAGTACTTTTTAACACATTTTTAATACCTTCACAATATTTTTTAATATCAGTACCACTTCCAGCTGCAAATATGACTTCAGTGATAGGTGTTACTAATAAAGTTACAGATTACTGTCATTTTCTCACACGGCTTTCTGAATGGGTAAGTGTAATGCAACCGTGACTCACTTTGGTTTCGCTATGCATGATGTTAGTGTAGTGTGGTAATTCTGAAGGTGGATACTTTGCATTGCTTTGCTAGGTAAACCATATTTCCAATTAACTTAATACACACATGCCCTCTAGCAGCCAACAAGAAACACTATGTGTTGGAAATTTCAACACAATCGTGTTTAAATTGCTAAATAATGTATATAGCATTTCTACTTTGCAGATGTTCTGGAACACATCTTCCGCAAAAAGCGAGGGATCACTATACTCTTTTTGAAAATTAACTAGTAACTGTGACTAATTACATTTTGGAAGTAAAACACTGCTTACTTATGGTTCTCTCACTCACACACAGGCATGGACAACCTTAGTCTGCAAATATGGCATTACATTTTCCTTCCGTATAACATCGGGCAGGCGTTTGGCAGTGAGATAAGTTAGAAAAACGGTATGTTTTTAGCATGTATTGTATTGTATTATATATATTACTTATTCTTGGTTCACTCTCTCTTACGAATAAAAACAGAATTACTTTGATGTGCTGTGACAGATCATCTGCCCTTGCATGTCCCAATAATTAGCAACCAAAATATCTTGAAGTCACAGTCATTCTCTAAAAAAACGAATGTGTATGTCCATCTGTTTTTTCTTTGAACGTATTGAGACTTTCATCAAACATGAGGTGAATGGTTCGGCTTTGGTGACATTCGCAACAAGCTTGAAGTATGGCGCTAAACCAAACGTGATTATGTAGCCAGTTTTTTCCTTGCCTCACGCAAAGTTTTTTGCTATTTCTAAGTCATTAAACATATTGCAGAAAAGCTCTTAAATGCCCTCAATGGAGGTGTCTGATTGGCATTTGGTCACTGTATGCAGGCACCACAGCACCTCAGGTCGCGACGCTCAAGTGGGATCTGCCTTCTGTTGTCTAACATTGTACTCGCGTTGCTGGCACTCCTGCTGGCAGTGACTTGCGAGAGAGTAGTGGAGTTTTGCGGTAATGTAACCGTCCCGCTACTGCAAAACATTGAAATGTTAACCTGCCCACCCCGTCGGCACAACCTCAATGTTGGCTTGGTTTGAACTTGACGGCAGTCAGCCCCATCCAGATGTTTTTTTTATTTTTATTTACAGACGTGGAAATAAGCCTCTCAGTTGTTACCAATAACTGGCTTAAGCCAGTCTTTGAATCTAGCGTCCTCCAACCAAATAATGAAAAACTTACATTTCCCCATGACTTTGTTTTACCTCCACTACCAGGGAATATTATGTAGGCGCAAATAATTTTGTTGATGTTTTTACTGCGAACGCTTACAGAAACATTATGGACCTTCTTTTTTTTTTTTTACGGTTACTGGCATCCACATGCAGCATTGCATTGACGCCGCACACTACAACATACTGTAGGTTACAGCAGTGTTTCCCAACCACTGTGAGATGTTCAGCTGTGCCGTGGGAAATTGTCCAATATTAAGTACGGAGCGCATTGTAAACAGGATCGCCAAACCACTGGTCAGTTAGCGCAAGGCCTGTCAGCCTCTTGCTAATCATGCATACGTGGCAAATCGGCAAATCTTGAGATTTCATGTTGTGTTGGTCTGATAATATTGCATCGGCACATATTCAGTTTCTGTGTGTGCTGCTGTGTGCTTTTATTAAGAGTGACACTATGACGGTTGTGGTGCGTTTGTGGTCCGATGCAAATCAGAGCATGCAGTGCAACCAGAGAACCTGGATTGTTACTTTTTCACCAATATAAAATACACAGTCAAGTCAAGACACCTCGACTGTGATAGCCACTCGGAGCGTCTTTAAAAGTGAATTTGTTCTTTTGTCGCAAAATTTGTAGAGCTAGTCTAAAACAGTAAACAAAGTCACGTTGATTCTTTTGGATTTTAATCACAATCACTTTCAATAGTTTATTTCTTACACTGTCTAAAACCTTTTTAAAAAACTGTCACTTTAAAGAATATTTAGTATTTAGTTTTTGTTCAATTATTCGACTCTCCATATATACTGTATTTATTCTAATTATCGCCCAGGGCGATAATGAGAGAAGGTTTATGTCCAATTAATAGATTAAATGTTGTCCGATCGCCAAGGGGCACTGAAATGGGCGATAATATGTATATTTTCCTTATGTAGTATGCAATACCTGCATCTCACTGGTGTTCTTAACACTAGAACAGCGGCTGTTTTGATCTACCTCTAACAGCGGGGTCAACTGACGCTCCATCGATGCGACACGTTACCGTCGCACATCACGTGTTGCGCACGTCATGTTATCGCAATCGTCTTGTTCGAGCGCACGCCCCGATAACGTAATTGTGTGAGGATATTGTAGCGGAGTGACGAGTGTAATTGTATCATAGTTTATGGAGAAAAACAATTTAAAAGGGACAATCGACGTGCTGTCCAATCAGTTATATTTAAACTTGTGCAATGGCGTCGGCATGCGGTCGTGGAGGAAAACGTAAGTTTTGGGGGTAATTTTTAGCAGCATGGGCGATAATTAGAGGTTAGGTATGTTTTTGGTTTATGTCATCGCTAACACACACTGGGCGATTATTAGAATCCATCCATCCATTTTCTGAACCGCTTAGTCCCCACGGGGGTCGCGGGCGTGCTGGAGCCTATCCCAGCCGTCAACGGGCAGTAGGCGGGGGACACCCTGAACCGGTTGCCAGCCAATTGCAGGGCACACAGAGACAAACAACCATCCGCACTCGCACTCTCACCTAGGGACAATTTGGAGTGCTCAATCGGCCTACCAAGCATGTTTTTGGGATATGGGAGGAAACCGGAGTGCCCGGAGAAAACCCACGCGGGCGCGGGGAATATGGGCGATAATTAGAATAAATACGGTATATATAAATATATATAGGAATAGGACTTTACGTCTATCGCTGTAATATAACTGATTTTAATATAGAAGAACTGATTTTTGTTGCTGGTGTGCCTCGAGATTTTTTCCAATGAAAAGGTGTGCCGTGAATGAAACAAGTTTGGGAAACACCGGGTTACAGGTCCTATCCGCACATATAATTTATATAATAAATGAAATTACATGATTTTTAAGGAATAGGCCAACACTTAATACAAATGCGAAAAAGTCTTACAGGTGGGTAGCAGTTTGAAAATGTATTACTTTGTCAAATGGCATATACTACTTTATAATACTTTTTAATGGCCTTATTTATCGTTAATATTATTTACTACCTTTCAATACCTTTTACAACCTCGTGGATAACCTGAGGCCCCTGTCAGATTGAGGAGTTCATCAGAAAAGGTCTGACCAGAATACACTTATTTTGTATAATGTTGTTCCAAGCTCAGGGAACTGGATCCACAACATTAAAAAAAATATTCTCATTACCTCTTCAAATTTCTTAGCCTTGTACAGTGCTGCTCCCTTCAGAAAGTTCAGCAGTATTGTATCACACAGCACAGTGCCCTAAATGATAGTTAAATTACAAAATAAGGATACAATCACAACATGAGCAAAGCAGACTCGACTTATTGACAAAACATGGTCCCCAAATGTTTATGTGAATATTTTGTGAATTTGTGGACACACAATATAAAATATGCCATAAAATGTGACAGTATTTCAATTATCATAAATGATGGTTGGTGAATAGATTAATTATTAGTGTTGAATTCTTACTGTTGCCCTGATGTTACGCTGCATTTGTGCAAAGAATAAGCTAATTGAATTGAACTGATAGTGATTTCAATCAACCCTGCTTTGCACTTATTGTTGCTATGACACATGGCTAAAAAATTATGTTAAATGCCTTTTCACAAAATGCACAAACATTTTCAAAACTTAACAGACTTGTTGTGGATGCCAGATTTAGTGGTTAAGCCTTGTGAAGATGTTATGAACTTAATTTAGCAGAACACTGTGGATGGACTGTGCATTTCTGTTGACCCCAATTTGATATTTTTTTACCCCCTCTTGCACTGAAGAACTCAAGCCAGAAGCTGAGCAGATTGTTCAAGTGCTATCAAGACATATAACCTATACTGGCAGATGATATTTTTTTGTATTTTATCTATTCCATACAATGTTCTATAAGCAACACTCACCACTCCTACTGAAGTGAAGGCTGCCACCATGTTTATAAGTGTGGGAATCATGTTAAACTTGCCTGCCTACAATGTAAAACACATTGTTAAGTCTAATTTAAAAAAAATAAACAACACCAAAGCGTATAATACTCACATTTCCATTGACAAGCACATCAAACCTTATTGCATAGGCTTTCACCAGTGTACGATAGTCAGTCCCATTTTCCATCTTATAGTACTTGGCAAACCTCCAATAAAGAAAAAATCATGGGTAATGTAAAAAAATAGAGCTCATGTGTCACTAGCTGATGATTCATAACATACAGTATATTTTTACTCATGTAATTCAAGGCTTTATGAAGGCAGAGGTTCCAGTGGGCTCACCACCCTTGGAAGGGGCCAAAGGTTGGTTGTACTGTAACCTGGCCCAAGATAGGGAATTTAGCAATTTGATTCTCAGATACTAAAGCTGGCTCTTGGAACATGGAATGTCAGCTGGGAGGGAAAGAGCCCGAGTTTACGCATACTTAAAGTTTTGTTTGCATTGCCAAATCCAATTGGACACTGCCAAGGCTGTCCTTCACAGATTGTGTTCGTAACCTTTATGGGAAGAATTTATAGGTGCAATCGAGAGGTTGAGGGTTTGTTTGGTGGCCTCGGTATTTGCTTTATGCCGATAATATGGTACTACTGGGATCATCAAGCCGCAAACTCTAACTTTCACTGCCAAATGTGAAGCAGCTGGGATAAAAATGAACACCTCCAAATATGAGATTATGGTCCACAG